>NW_009605543.1:2353-24447 GCF_000690535.1 Cariama cristata | reverse complement strand
ACTCCCAAACTTCCTTCTCTGAGATTTTGGATGGTAGAAATTGCATAACTGCAAGTGGGATTAATCATTTTATAAAAGAAGTGACAGTAGATACAATAACGGAGGGTAAGCGTGCCCATTATCCGGTCTGGCTGACTATGAGAGATTTTTGCTTCAAGGCATCTCCTGTAATTGCAGATTTGGTTGGTCAAGCTGTAAAATACTTCTAGGATACAAATGATGTGTTCTGTCATTGCTATACAAGCTTATGTTTCGTACGTCTCCTCTTCCCCTGAGCTGAATGGAATATAATCTTCAGGTCAGTTACCAATAGATTGGTGAGAGGGGAAAAAAAAAACCCGTATCTCTAAAGAAAAACAGAAAACTTCCAAACACTGAGAAACAATTAGATGTTCTGAGACTGAAAAACTAAATACTGAAATTGTGTTCCTTACTTTTAAGAACAGAATGTAAGAAAAGTATTTGGTTTAACCGTGTGGACTTTGATAATCAAGATACGCAGTGAAAGAAGGCAGAATTCCTCATGAAAATCACCGAGTTTTGTCACAATGTCAAATGCTTTAAAATCATTCTGGAGTTTAAAAAAAAAAAAATAAATCGGATTGTACTATTGCTCTGTCAGGAAACTGATTTTTATTTTTTTTAACCATTCAATTTAAAAATGAAGCTTGAGATTACTCCTCGAAACTTTTCCTGTTTACATTGTTTCTAACTTCTGTAAGTTTGCTATTGAATGTGATCCTTGGACACTCCAATATGAAATATTAGAAATACAAGGCATGAAAGGGGTGCGTTCTTGCAGGTGACAAGAACTCTACTTACTCTTCTTCTCTTATTTACTGTTCTTACTCTATGGAAGAGTCTCAGTTGTGACCTGGAAGACTTGGGTACACTAGTGGTTTTGCTGCAGGTGTATTTTGCCTAACAAACTTGTTTTGCGCAGGACAGGCATCCCTGAAGTTCATGTGAATAATATGGGCCTAGACTTGAGCGGGGAAAAGGTACGAGGTGAAATGCAAAACTTCAGATCCTCCAGCCAATTCCTTCCGCTCCGCTTCCTCCGGCAGCGAAAGTAATGGTAGGTCTGGATTGCGCTGCCTTGTTCCAAAGCACTGAAACCCGGAGCCCAAAATTAAACCGTTACGCACGTGAACGGGTTCAGCCCTTGCTTATTGCCATGCAGAAGGGACCAGAGGACCTGATCAGGCAAAGTTTGGGAGACAAGAGTTCAGCCAAGCTAGCTGGCTGCGGCTCTTGAAAAACCGCAGCGTTACCAGGGAGATGCCTTTATTAACAGAATAAACACTCAGTCCTCCTGCAGATTGTTATCCTGATTGAATCTTATCAAGGCACTTGTCCGGAATATGGAAATCTCACGTAGTGTGATCCTGCAAGTAAACACCGTGCTGCTTAACGCCCTGATTCCTATCATGCAAAGTAGACTGCAGCCCCTCAGGACACACACTGCTGTGGAAGGTGGGCAATAAACCATCAATTATTAACTTTTGTAACCCCCAGTAGCTAGTGGGGTTTCTGTGCCAGGCTTCTTCACCTCTCTATATTGCTGGTAGTCCTGCAAGGGCACTGAAAGATGCTCTGTCTTCGAAATCTGTCAGTAAGCAATCCTGTCGGCAAAAAACCTACGTATACAGGGTCAGCAGTCTGGCACGCTGACATGTTACTGAAGGTAATCGCTAAGTCTGATGAGCAACAGCGACGAGACCAATTCCTAGCTTATCTCCCCTACGTAACAGCAACACGGTTACGAAAGGCAGCAGCGACGCATGGCATCGGTTCGGGCTGCGCACAGCTCGAGCATAGCGCGGAAGTCGGGTAGCTTCTTTGCTTGCAAAGTTGTATTGCTTCATCTTTCATCGTTTCCTTCTACACCCAGGGGAGGTTAAAAGATCTGAATGGTCATGAAGGTAGAGAAATTTATGATCTCGCATGTCTTTGAGGAAAGCTTGCCTGATGGACCGTGGAAGGGCAAGTAGGCAGAGCTAGCCCCCGAGGTGTCCGAGACGATATTTCCATCTCGGGCAGATCTATTTGTAACTTGGGCCAGGCTTGTGTCAAAAGCATGGGTTAACACACGTTTAGCCTAAACAGCAGGAGTAGCATTTCTCAAACTGCAAGATTTAGTCTAAGAAATCTTAATTTTTTTTTTTTTCAAGGATGGTCGAATTCACTCATCAGTGCCTCCTGTAAATTTGGCAGGGACACTCGTAATTTCCTGGGCAGAGCTGTGGCAATTCCAGATTGTCACTGTACTGCTGGGTGTATTTGAAGAGTATTCATTAGTATGATTTGAGAAAGGCTTTAAAGAAAGAACATATTTTGGCTGTGTCTCTAGAACTAGTTCTTGTATGGAACGCTTTTGCTTGGGAGAACAAATCAAAGTAATGAATTAAATTTGAAGCAGTAATATATCATATGGGATACCTTAAACATTTTCGCTTTCAACGTCCAAAGGGTCGTTTGGAGAGGGCTCTCCGCAGTATAACATTCATTTATAAGGTTGGTTAGTGCAGTGTTGGTGTTCAGAAGTACTGGTCTCAAACCCCAATATGTTTAAAGCCTTGGATGGGAATGGATCTGGGAAGCTTTCACTACTGTAACCAAGTACCTAGGAGATAAAAGCCTTTGAGATAATTTTAAATGTCAAATTTCAGACACAAAGCATATTGCTGTGATTTGATCTTCAGACTCTGTATTTATCTGTCTAGCTTCTCCTATTCTATCAACAACTCTATTCACCTTGGAGATAGCTTTAAACTATTGATTTGGGTTTTTTTATAACCCAAATGATGATATTTAAATCAAACTGTGTAAATCACTCATTTAAACACTATCTAAGAGAAAATTTTGAAGGTTTTGGGTTTCATTTTTAAGGGCTTAAAAAAAAAAAAGCACTGGAGAAACAGTTTAAAAAAAGTGAGAGAATCATCAGCTATGTATTTTGTTACCTTTGCTTAGGTAAATAGCAAATAAACATCAGATATCTGAGTGCCACCTAGATCTCTTACTTAAAAATGAGCTGTTCTAGAGTGTCAGTTAACAGGACTTCATGCGACTGATGTGTCTTCTGTTTCTCAAAATGTGGATGGTAGGTAGTTTGTATAAGAATGAGGCTTTGCACTGCCTGAAGCATGACTCCAAGCAAAGATGATCATTTCCAGGTTCTTACACTAAAATGAAAGACCTTTCCCTGTACCCAATAACCCAAATATCACAATGTGCTTAAGGATGATGCTGACATTTTCAAACACCACCCGAGGTGTTCCCTTTCTGACTGCAGGTATGCTCTGGGGCTCTGCGGCACTTACCGTCTTTTCCTTTTCAGCTCTCCAGTGTCGTCTTTTGGGCTTGCTTTCATTCTGCCTGTTACCAATTCATTGGAGTCCAACTTTGATATTAGCAAAGACCATATTGTCATAGCTGTAATGAGTGCTTGACTTTTAAAGGTAGCATAAACATCTACAATATATAAAAATTAAAGTTCGCTAGTCACCACAACTCTTAAGATTAATCATGTCAGTAATTTCATTTCTCGTGTAATTGCTTCTTAGCTGAAGGTGAGGCTTGCATATTCATTCAGTGCTAGGTCAGGTTCAGTGAATTCCTTGTTTATGTATCTTTCTCGTAGGACACCAGCAGATGGTCTAATCAGATTAGTTAAAGTTATTCCTTATGATCTAATTTTTTAAAAAAATATATTATTTTCCTTAAAAGACGAACATTTTAATATTTCATTTTGGTGTTTTCTTACAGAAAACTTTTGGAGTTTAATTTATCACTTTGTGCTCAAAAACAATTCTGAGAATGAGCTAGCTTACCTAGTAATTGACACAAAAAAGTGTCTGTTTGCATCTCACTCTTGAAAAAAACAGTAACAAAGTCAAACTAAAGTGCTTTTCAATTATTTGCTTTCTCCTGCTAAGCAGGAGAGCAGTTCTTTACGTAGCTTGTTAACCACAGGTCTTCTCGGGCAAGGGGCAGTTGACAAGTGACACTGGAGGAAACGTTTGGTCTGGCGAGATTTTGGGGAGAAGACGTCTAAGAAGTACGTGGTGACGGAAAGGGCACTTTCCAAGCTTTCCATTTTTTGGCTAATCCAGGTGCCCTGCCACTTTCATCACAGCCTAACCAGAAGGGTTGGCTTCCCAAGTGTGCTCTGGGTTGGTCTCTGCTGTCTGTATGTTAATGATGAAACTCCCGCTGACTTTGGACATTGAGGTTTCCTGATTTTCTGTGAAATCATCAATTACTTCAGTTCTGAAAAGAGCTACTGATTTGTTTATGTGCAGCTTGGGACCTGCAGCTCAAGTTGTGTGTATGTAATCATACTGTCTCCTCGTATAGTCAAAATGTCATTTATGATTGCCTCCAGCGTTGCACAAGCGTTATTGTAGGGGACAGGTTGAAGAAAGTGTAATTTTAGGAAGGAGCGCAATCTCCATTCCACGGCAATCGTATGCGACATCACAGCTGATCGTTGGGTCGCAGAGACGATGGTGGAAGCGTGACAGTTAGCAAGATGGCCTTTCCCAGGGCAGAGCTGTCCTGGTTGCAGGGACCGCATCAAAGTTGGCTTCGTTCTTCTGCAGACTCGATGAGCTGTCCCTGCCTTGATGTGCGTGGACTCCCTTTTGGTTTATGGTAATGAACGCAAGAGGAAAATGAGGCCGCAGGCATTCATGTGGCCATGAAGGACTGAATTTTTATAAAGCTTAGTAACTGTCATTTTTGAAGTAATTTTCTAAAAGAGGACTGGAATACAGGTAGTGCACAGGAACCAATATACCTTGAAAGTATGTTTGTTTGTTTTAATAAGGTTGGCAGCGTACCGTGACTCACCATAATGAATTAATTTGGTGTTTACCATAACAGCACTGAGCTTAATGAACTCATGATATTTATGCAGCTGACTGTAGATGTTCTCTTGTCATTTGGGATTTATAAATAGGTACTAATACTTTTATCGCCGCTTTCTCCTGAGCAGGAAAGATCTGCGTGGTGAAACGCCGGTTAAGCTCATCTCAGCTTTTTCTATATTAAAAGTAAGCAGAAGATCTTTAATAACTTGATTTTTGTCTTTATCTAGGTTTCTGAATTGTTAGTATTCAGCAAAACTTTGCAGCTTGAACAAAACTATTATAGAGCCATCGTTTTAAAATTCCACCACAGTCGTGCAATAAATACACTTAATATTTCACTTCTTATTACTGCAGATGCTGTTTCATTTCAGTTTAGCCTTCTGTATTTGAGAGAGCGCATCCATGTAAGTTTAACAGATTTAAGTTAAAGGAAGTTCACTTATTTGAACAAAGTGATACTAATTTATGGGATCCAAGTTACGAGTGCTGCGTCTTCTGAAGCTAACGGTTTATTGCTGAGCAAAACAGAAGGTCAGCTGCTTTCTTTTAATATTGTTTGATATGCAAATCCTTAATGCTGAACAGCAGGTCTGGTTTACTACTGCCTCTCCTATCATCCCTATGAAGGCGAGTTTATCCTTGTTTCTGCGCACGGACTTCCCAGTGACAGCGGCGCGATGCCGAGCACTGCTGAAGGGCGGATCGGAAGGCGACCACCTGCCCCCCCTCATGGGGCACAAGTTACTTGGGTTTCAATCTGCTGGGAGTCCCTGCCAGAAAACAGGCTTCGCAGCTGGACCCAAGGGCACTCTTTGGCTAGGTTAAGTGGTGGGAACGGGTGGAGAGGGAGCGCGGCTTCGTCTCATCTGGCAGCCCAAGCTGCATTTGGCTGGCATGAAAAATTTCCTCTCGTGGAGACCGTGATTGGCAGCTCATTTAAATGCTGGCTTAAAAAAAAAAAAAAAAGAACCAAACAAACACAAAACCTAAAAAAGCCACAGAAAACAGTCTCTCCAAAACCAGATTTTTTGTTTACAGATATCAAGACCTGTAGTTGAAGGAGAGCCTGGAATAGCAATGATGTTTCTGCCTCCGGGTGCTTTGCTCACCTTGCAAGCTCTCCTAGCATCGCCGCAGTCTGCTCGGGAGCAGGCACTGGCACTGCTCCCCTCCTTCTTTCACCTCGGGACAGCTACTTCTGCCCTGCACCTTCCCAAGCCTCCTTCACCTCTGGGCTGTATTTTTCAATGAGCTGATGCCCCTTTTAATTCTAGGCTTAGGTCTAGGGGTGGCTCACTGGGTAGCGCAGCTGGTGCCAGGCAAGCAGCCATTTGTGGACGAACACCTTCCCACCAGCTCTCTAAACACTCCTGAGTTTTATTTCTGTGTGTTTGAGCAAGACAAAACCGCACAGGAGTATTCCCCTCCTGTAGGTGAATACAGATAGATCCTTCGCTCTCCTCAGCAGCTTCATAACGGTCCTTGGCTGCAGTATGATGCAAAGGCGATTTGTTGGTCAGCTGGGGAATGGCAATATTTGTTGGCCCTGAGAAACAGCATCAAAGCCAAGGCTTTCAGCATCGACGTGCATCTCCCGCAAAGCCCCAGGGATAATGTCAAAATAGGGAAAACTCATCAGATCTCAGTTCTGCTGAGGGATGGGGGGGAAGGTGAAAAGGACCCCCAAAAGCCTCCTACTTGCATGTCTCCATCTTCATTCCCTGTTTCCCACCTGATGGCTGGGACTGCCTCTTTCCGAGGCAGGAGACAGCACTGAAGCCCTGAGCCAGCCTGGCAGGTGGCACCTGCAAAAGCTGCTTTGCCACGGAGGGGGGGCCTGCTTTGCCAAAACCTCGAGCCCGCTCAGGGAGATGCAATAGGAGTTGGCATCACTCCAGTTATTGCCGTGAATAAGAAAGATTAAGGCAGTTGCTTCACTAAAACAAAAACAAACCCTTCTTGTGGGTTCCTACCTGTCTACTTTAATAACTGAAGGATGGTCACAAATCGGCTTAGTTTCATGTCTTGTTTTACAAGAGGGGAACAGAATTCTACGGAGACTCAGCACCAGATTTTTGTTAGAAAAGCTCCAGTGTGGAGCATTTGCCAGCAGAGTTCGACTCTGCAGAGGTTACCTGAGCCCTTTGAACTGCCTGGCCCACCTGCGGGCACCGAGCACTCGGACGGGACCCGTGCAAACTACCCGGAGCTTCCCCAGGAGCCAGCACGAGGGCTGGGATCTTGGCTCTGTCCCCCAAGGCACACCCCATTAAGGTACACCAACAGCTTTTTTAAATTTATCTATTTACTTTTTCTCCCCCTTTTGACAGCAGGCACTCGTTGCACAGCTCTGTGCATCTCCTCTCTGCAGCAGCCTGGTCCTGGAGACCAGAGCCAGAGTAGCACCTCATGGTCTCCTCCTCCTTGTCAGTACCGATGGTGAAGTTATCCCTCTGGATAACACCGACCTGGGGTAGGAAGCCGATATTCAGTAACCTTTTGCAGCTCAGACCATGCGTTGGTGTTTCTGATCTCATTGTAAATGGCCTGTCGGGTCTCTTGCTCGCTACAGATAACTTGGAAAGAATAAAACAAAATTGGGAAAACAGTGTTGTCACAGATGTCTCAATTCTGTAGCATTTTTGACACCTTGCTATCATAATAAGTTGTGTTTTTTTATCTGTGGGTATTTTGCAGGAATAATTGCATTTCACTGCCAGCAGCAAAGTAGGCAGTTACCGAGCTGAATCCAGCCCTATTCCCATGGATTCAGTAGGATTTGTTCACATCGCTATCAGATTTGGAAACCACAGGCAGTTTAGTTTTCCGTGCTTATATCCACTAGACATCACTTGGCACTGTGAATTCAGGGCCAAATTAGTTTAAGTGCATGCAGACATTTTCTTTTGTGCAGCTTAACAACTTTACATCATTGCCTTGAAAAATGTTACCGTAACAGTTCGCCTGATAGAGAAGAATATATTAAGACCCGCGCTTTATCCGTAAGCAAGTTTTAAAGGTCATGTTTTTCAGGCAAATCAGATTATTTCAATATATAAGCTTTTTTTGTAAGCTTTTTAAGACTATGGTATTTCAAAACAGCAGGAACTCACGCATCCTAGTTGTTACTTTCCACCGCTCTTATTACTGGCTTACACGTTGCAATCCTACTCCATGCCGATACCGCAGGCTCAAAGGAGCCGAGGCTGTCGAGGAAAAGTTCAGTTGTAAAAAAAAAAAAAATAATCTGGGACTTGTGAGAAGAGGCACTTGCTGGAATTATAGCATTTAAGGCATCATTATCATTCAGAGCATCTAGCTAATGCATTATTACTTTAGTCGTTTATTAAATTTGAAAAATCACATATCAAACTGATTGTAATGTCCGCCACCCAACAGGTATCTGATTGGGGTGTATGGGATTGAGGAACTGCAGCAGATCTGGTATTTTTATGGCAGCAGTGCCATCGTGTGGGAAGCTCCCACGCACGCCAGGAGAGTGATGCCTCTGTGATGGGTGTGCTGGTGAGAAACCTCCCTTCCTCCTGGGGGTTTTCAGGGAATTTCAATAAAAATAGCATTTTCGTTTCTGGAAATGTGCTACAAAACCAGGAAATTTCATAGCTAGGACCAGGTTGGTAGTGTTAAATCTTCTTAATACGTTCACTGTTACTTCGGTTCCACAAAGGGGTGAATTCAGAAACAAAGTGTTTGCCAAGTCTGACAGGGAGCTCCCTTTTCCTCTGTATGCAGCTAATATAGCTAGATATTCATGCTCTTACAATTTCTCTTTATATGTATTTTATCTCTCAACATCTGTTTTCAGCTGCTGTTTTACAAGGCTTCATTATAAGCTTTCCATTTCTCAAGCTTTTCCATGTAATGATACAATTACTATCCCTGGTTTCTGCTTCTGTTTTGTTTTTTTTTTTACGTTTTCCTTTAAATAATTGAACTTATATGTTACATCCATAAAGAAAATTGCCAATAATTACCAGGAGTACAATTAGGAATAAATCTCCCTTAAGGAACAAGCCAAAGTTCAGTGTCTTTATGCAAATGCCTATTGTTAAAAAGTTGTCTTGTGTAATCAGGAATTATACTGACAAGTGAAGAATCATTTAATTAATGAGAATAGAGCAATCATTTGGATGGTTCGTTCTATTACCGACTGAATAAAAAAGAGAAAATAGCCCTGCTCAGGGATTAGAGCTGCTGCTGGAAGAAATAAGCCCCACAATGTTGTTCTGTTACTGCCTTGTGTAGATATAAAAACACATATGCCAAATGTTAGTATTGGGCATCGAAAATTAATCTTCTATTACATCACAAGAACTTATACAAAAGGTTTCTGTTTATGCTGACTATCTGCTGCTCCTGCTAACCTGGCAGACTGGACTATTTGGGCAAAAATACTCACGTAAGTCCTAATGCAGGACGTTAGGGTAGCGAGAACCAGAATTATGGTGACTTATGTCTGTAAGGACTGTGTGCCGTGATAGAGAGTAGCATATGGACTGTGTTTGCAGTTGCAGAAGAGTAATTACGGCGGGAAAGGACCTCCGGAGGTCTCCAGCCCAGCCCTCTGCTCAAGGCAGGTCCAGTTCGGTCAGGTTGCTCTGGGCCTTGCCCACTTGGCCTTTGAATATCGCCAAGGATGGAGATGTCACAAATTCTCTGTTCCAGTGTTTGACCTCTCCCATTTTCCTTTTATCTAGTCGAAATTGCTCGTGATCCAGTTTCTCCCAGTTGCATCTCTTCCTGTCACTGGGTCTGGCTTCAGCTTCTCTACACGCTCTCAATAGGCAGCTGTAGGCAGCAATGACAGCAATCCTGCGTACGGTCCCCATGCCTCCAAAGCTCCTCCGAACATGGATCTCTCGTACCAGCTATTCTGTCTCTTGCAGTGGAGAGTCCTCCCGTCCTTGACTTATCCCTGCCCCCTCGGGAAGCTTTGGGATGGGGTTTCCCTAAGTTGGCATTGGGTTTGGGACAATTCAAAATACAGCCCAGGCAACTCCGACGTCGTTCGCCATTCTCCAGGGCTGGACCTTCAGCGATGTACTGTCAGTAGGCATTGCACAGAATTTGTCCCACTTCTTATGCACACAAAGCTATGCGAACAAGGTGACTCTGGCATCTCCAAAGCCATATGTTATCACCTGCAGCCTGTTCCTCAAGGGCAGTGTTCCCTTTGGTACGGCACCGAGGTGGACAAGCAGTTCCCCTCTGAACAGGTTGGGACCTCAGTCACGGGACGTACTCCTAGGTAGGAAGCAGAAGCTTACTCCAGAGCTGTGCTGGGATTTAAGCCACTGATGGCTGCGTGAAGTCTCCCATTCCTGGTAGGACCACAACATAAGTACATGGTCATCTGGACATACCATAGAAAATTTAGTGGCTTCATTGACATGACTACCTGTTCAATTGGCATTAGAGATGGAATGATCTCTGTACAGAGCAGTTGCCGTGTGCATTCAAACTCCCTTTCATAATATTGCATCTTTCTGAGGTTGAGGCAGACGACTGCACTGAGCTGTTACGGTAGCCCTGGGCCAGCGGGACAGCTTTTCTTCCCGCTTCGATGCAGCACAGACTCTGGTAGCAACATCCCAGAGCTCTGCTGGTTTGTGTGCGCTTGGATTTTTTGCATGCTGTGTCAAATGATTGCACAGGTAATTGTTTGCCTTCCAACACTGAAATGAAAAACAAGTTTATTACATGAAGGAAAACATTCCCCCTGTTTTATTCTTATTAAGTGTAATCATTGAATTTTTTTATTTTGGGTAACCAGATGCACCCAGCTGCTACTCTAGTCACTTCTGGAGGTTTTTAAAAAAACACTCTCCCCAGGAATAAATGAACTAAATATGAAAATCTTCTTCCAAACAAAATTCTCGTTTCTCAAACTGTTCATCCCACAGGAAGTCTAGCTAAATACGTTGGCCTTGCAAGCTGCCCGGTAAATCTTTGGCGGTGGGCTGGGTACAGAGGTGCAAAGATGAGTGAATTTGGCAGCCAAGAACCTTCCTATGGAAATCACTTACTAGCAGGTCGCACGCTCCCGTTGAGCAAGATTAGTTTAGGTCGTCACTGACTGCAACTAAGATGGTTCCGCTCTCGCTCCAAAGCAGCAAGTAGGTAGCCTGATAAAGATCAGTTTACAATAAGGTAACGTGTATCCTGTGGTACATCTGAACTGTATTTTCCTTTTTTTTTTTTTTTTTAATTAAAATGTCTCTTCTTCAGTGATTAAAACGCAAAATATATGTTGTCAAATATCCAATGGACCACAAAAGTCGATTGACATAGCCTGTAGTGAAAGCTAGTTAAGAAAATATGGTCTATTAAGTAAAACATTTTCATTAAGGGTCTTAAAAGAAGGAGAGAGAGACTTGTGTGTGCTTTCCTGTATCTAGAGTGGAGCACAGATATCCATGTGCTCAGTCTTACAGGCAACCCAATATTCAAGCTTTCTTTTCTGGCTAAATCAGTCCATCTGGATTCATCAGCTGCTTGGCTTTCCAAGACACGTGGGAAGGTTTCAGGTAGCCAAATCACATCCTCGCGCTCTCAGGTGCCACCCTCACCGCCCCGCTGTAACCCCTGACTCTGTGCTTTCTCCTCAAGGATTTTGGAGCTGCAGCAGAACGGCGACATGGACATACTGAAGCATAAGTGGTGGCCGAAGAACGGTCAATGTGATCTTTACTCATCTGTGGATACCAAACAGAAAGGAGGTGCCCTGGACATAAAAAGTTTTGCAGGTGTTTTCTGCATCCTCGCTGCTGGGATTGTCCTATCCTGTTTCATTGCAATGTTGGAAACGTGGTGGAATAAAAGGAAAGGCTCCCGGGTCCCATCAAAAGAGGTATTAGACCCTCCGTTTCTCCTGGGGAATTTTCATGCACCCTAAAGATTGCTGCCTTGACTTTATAGCGTTAGAGAGGGCGGGGAATCAAATTCAGAGATAATTCCTTAGCTTCCTGATTTTTTAAGGCAAATGTTATTCCTCAAAATCTCTTTAGCTATTCTTTCTAGAAAAGCTTGAATGAAAAGAAAAAAGATGTATCCGGATGATGTGTTCGGAGTAAAACACAACTGTTACTTGTAGAATAGCACATCATTAATACATCAGTATTTAGTTCATTATTCCCATTGGTGAGAGCTAATTCTCACCACTAAGTTCAAAGGTTTCTTGGCTGCTTCTTGAAAAATATATCCCCTAAGCTCAGTGGCTGAGTCTTTCAAAACAGCCCTTTAATTAGCAGTTAGCTTCTTAAATAAGCTTGTCCCCATTTTCAGAAATGTTAACCGCTTGAGACTTCCATGAACTTCAGTTCTCGTTATCTCCTCTGAAGTCCAGGGAAGCAAGAGTACGTTATTCTTGGCCATAATTATTTCTGAAATCTACTACAGACCTATTTCAGAAAATCTTGGACGGAGACCACGGGGAGGTTTGTTATTTTACACCAGAGATGAGTTTGCTTCTACACCCGCGTGTGTGATGCTTTCCTTCCCGTGGCAATCTACCTGTCCCTTTACCAGCCATCTGAGCCTTATGCAGTCTCACAACAAATTTCTTACCTTCATAATTAAGTCTTTAGCTCTACAAAATACTAGAAAAACGTTAGGAAAAAAAGAAGTTATTAAAATGTACTTGGCAGCGGTGCCCAAAGCTGAACCTAAATATGAGCTTTAATGTAGCACTATCAATTATAACTTTGCTATCTGTGTAGCTTAGACACATCTGTGTAGCTCGTGGGGTATTGCTATTAATTTGTGTGCAGTGGTCTCACCTTCTCTGCAGTTTCTCCATTGTGTTTATTCCTGCTAATCTAATGCTGTGTAATCAGGAAGGATTAATTACACTACCTAATTAGACAGCATTGGCACTGATGTTAGAATACGTTTCATCTTTTCTTGCCTGTTTTAATTCCCAAGCTTTTTTTTTTTTTTGTTCAAGATCTGGACCGGACCATTATTAAAAGGAAAAAAAAAGAACCTCTAGTCTTTAAATTGGGTTTCCCGGGAGTGGAAACCATACAGTTTCAACTGGTAAATTATTTTTAAAACCTAAAATTTACTTGATTGATGTTTACCCAAACTTTCGGAACTTCATACTTCATATTTATCTGGTGCAAAACATAAAAATAAATAACAAAGGAAAAGAAAAATCCAACACGGATATTTTATATAACTATAAAATTTCCTATTTTAATTTTCAAATGCAGAGAAATTCAAGTGTATACTTTCCACAAATGGTATAATTTGGCCTCCTTGATCTTTGTTACGTGGTCACTAGCTTAGCACTTAAAATTGCATCTCAACGCTAAATTGAAAAGCTTGGCTCAAAACTGAGTTTAACGTGGACGTATGTGCTGAATGTTCCCACTATCCTGGATGTGGGGGTCATTCAGCAAAGAAATACATCGTAACTAACTTTCTTAAAATTCATTTTAGCTTCCATGAAATCCATTGGCTCTTCCAGGCCACTAGTCCAGAATCGGGGGTCAGATTGGGCCAGTTTGTGGTCAGCAAGCCAACCCTTTTTCCTGGTGGCTGCCATCTTGTGCTCCAGAATGCAAGCATTTATACTGAAAAAAATTGTCTTATGGTTGCGAAGATAACATTTCGGTCGCGTGCCAGAAGTAATCCATTCAATGATGTCTGCCTGAGTCTGCAGACAGCCTTAAACGGTAGCTCTGAGAGAAGTATGAACCGCCCCAGTAATCTCAATGGGATGTTGACTCTGAAGCCTGATGATAATTTAAATGTGAAAACTGCTGAATATTTCACTACTGATCACACAAGAGAGAAGAGGAAAGATCATATTATGGAGATATGCACAATCTTACTGTGAGTGGGTCTCATTTTGGTGTATCGATTGGGTGGAGATCGGGTTGTGGGCTAAGCATGGGAGAATATCACCGCTTATATATTTTCACTGGTCTGACCCTAGCCCCAAATGCATCTCTGTAAGAGAAGAAAGAGGAATATTTTGAGTAACTTGTAGAGGCTCAGAAGTGACGAAATTCCAATCTTTTCCCCATTGGCATTTTAAATTACAAAGTGTTTGTATGTTTTTTTTAAAATTAAAAACAAACAAACAAAAAGCAAACAAAAGAAAACCAAACCAAAATCCATCCAAAAAAAAAAAAAAAAGGAAAAATATTTAGGACTGTCCCTCAGAGACATAGTCATGACCTGCACGTGCTAACAGAGCCTCTGTATATTTCTTTAGCTTCCAATGTGGCCCCAGTTCTTCTGCATCCATATGCAGCGCCAAAGTTTTTAGAAGAGAGCGTTTGGTGAATGCGTTTGGTTTTGATGTCACCTATGTGGTTGTTATGTGCATCCATGTCTATGTCCACGTGTGAATAAACTATAGACAGAAAGCTGAGTCCGAGAAACGAGCACTGCATTTTTTCCTTCCTGTGGTGAGCTCAACCCAAAACCTCTGTGGTCAGCGATCCTCCGGTCCCTGGCAGATCCCTGATGCCCCGTTCCCTGCCCCTTTGCCCCCGGTTTGTCTCCCTTTCCCTGCCCTCGGAGGGTAAAATCCCAGAGGGGAGCTGGCCTCTCAGTCTCCTTCCAGTCGGGCTCCGTGATCAGCACGGTACCAGTGCCAATATTCAGTGAGTCGTCTTGCTAAAAGTAGATGAACTCCTGCAGTTTGTTCTAGGTGTGGACTTTTTCAGAGTGCTTGACTTCATTCCTAGACAAAGGAGGGATCTCAAGCCCCCTCGGTATACTAGGAGTTTTGCCATTGATTCAGGGAGCTCTGGATCAAGCCAGTCATTGAATTGCAGTAATCAAGGCTGGAAGTCGTCAGTGCACATCTATCGGCTGCCTAATTATCCTCTGTGAGGTCCTAGAGTCTGAGCTATTTCTAGTGGCCTGGAAGAGCCAGTAGATTTCACAGAGATTAAGGTAAATTTTAAGATTAGTTGAAATCGATTTTTGTTCTCAATGAGCTGAGGGAATACCCCTGTATGCGCACACTTAATGCCGCTTTGAATGAAGCTTTGCAGTAGAAATACGTATGCACAATACAGGTGATTTATGTGTCACCCAGGACTTCCTCCTCTTTTTTAATTTCCGTCCATTTAAATCCTCAATTATGACAGACAAACCTTTTTAATTGAGTTCTCTGGGAGGAGAGATTTAAGAAGGAAAAGGGACAGAGGTAAGAGGACGAATGATATATTATAATAAATAACCCAGGCTGCCTTGTCTTCATCTCACCCACAAGAGCATAATTCCATCAGAATGGATGGAATTGCTTCTTTGTAGGTAAGGGGAGAATTAATCCCTCTGTTGGCATCGCAGTTTAAAATTGCCTGGTGTATTCCTTTCTGTGTGATGTCAATGAGTCACCAGTGCTTGGGGGATTGTCTGGAAGTTCAGCTTTTCTACACCACAATTTATATTATAAAGGCAAAAAGCAACCCGAGGTGTTTTTACCCCTTCCCTAAGCCCTGAGAGGATGACAAAGATGGCAACTTGATCCCTCAGAGCCTCCCATGTTGACATCCAAACCTGGCCCTCATTGCGGAGTTGAAGAACTGGCATCGTCCCAGGCGTTTGAGCTTACGCTTTGCTTTCACGGCACAAATTTTACTGTTATTCAGCCGTTGCTAGTCCAACCCACCTAGCTCCGAGCCTGGCTTTTCCTGATGAAAACCTACCGGTAGCACTTGGAGTTTTGTTGTTCGGATTCGGGGTTTGAAGGTGGCTGTGGTGGAAGGGTCTGCCTCGGTTTGGCTTAGCCCACCCAGGTTCAGGCGGTGAGGGGGTTTGCCGGTGACGTTGAGAGATGCCGTCAGCCAACAGCCAGCTGTAGTTAACTGTGCGTTGTGCTTCCCGAGCGGTTCTGATCGCACCGTGAAGCTTCAAGCCAGCACAAATGGCGATGGTGAGCGGTGCCTCTTGTTTTTCTCCTTCCCCAGGACGACAAGGAGATCGACCTGGAACACCTCCACAGGCGCGTGAACAGCCTCTGCACAGACGACGACAGTCCCCATAAACAGTTCTCCACCTCATCGATTGACTTGACCCCGCTGGACATTGACACTTTACCCACACGTCAGGCACTGGAGCAAATCAGTGACTTCAGAAACACTCACATCACCACAACCACCTTCATACCAGAACAGATCCAGACTCTGAGCCGCACGCTGTCTGCTAAAGCCGCTTCGGGTTTCTCCTTCGGCAGCGTGCCCGAGCACCGAACTGGCCCTTTCAGGCACAGGGCACCCAACGGTGGCTTTTTCAGAAGCCCCATCAAAACAATGTCATCGATCCCTTACCAACCAACTCCTACTCTGGGGCTGAATATCGGTAGCGACCCAGACCGAGGCACCTCCATCTGAGCATCAGGCCAAGTTTCTTCACTGTTTCTTTTCTAGGACTCCCTTTGCAAGGAGCAGCTGTAATATTGTGGGACTAACATGGATGTCACCTTTTTTCTTTTCCTTATTTTTTTGGTTTTGAGGTGTGTTTTTTTTAATTTGTTTCAGGGTTATTTTCTGTTTGGTTTGGTTCTGGGTTCCCCCCCCCCCCCCTTTTTTTTTTTTTATTTTATTTAAGAACCAGGATTATTAGTAACAACTCTTCCTCCTCCTCTTCTCTGCTTTCTCAGTCTGGTCTCCTCTGTCTCCCCTTACTCTCTTTACTACTTGAATCACTTATTCTTTGGTTTATCACCACCTTAGGTTTTGGTTACTTCAGGCTTTTCATATACTTTAAATATAGGAAACGTGCAGCGATTCATGCATAGAAAAACCCTGAGGATTACTTTATAGAAGGGCATTCGCTCCTCCTCCCCCACCGCCTTTTTTTACTATAATTGCAATAACTTAAGTCCTTTTCATGTATTCTGCTGCATCCTGTCAGCGCTCCACTGCTGTGTGTCCTTTTAACTGTGGACCAAAGGCAAACCCTGGAGTTCAAAAAACGGAAAAATTAAAAAAAAAAGGCAAAAAAGAAAAAAAAAAAAAAAGGAAAACAAAACAAACGAAATTAAAAGACCATTCAGGCCCTGTAATACAAGAATGCAATTTTGTAGGATTACAAAAAGCCATTACTATGCCAGTAAAGACTACAGTTAAATCTACTTTTGCACTGCAACAGTGCATATGACCTTTATGTGATTGTACAGTGTTAAAAGTTTTTCTTATGTACAGTAAACTGTATCATATGGCAGAAGCCTCTGTTGTGTTAAATAAATTAGTATCTCATACAAATATATATATACATATATACACACAGGTATGTGTATATATATATATACATGTATATATAGCTATAAAATGGCAGCCGTTGCTATTGCAATTCATTTAATAAAGCTTTAGTAAAAATGTGTTGTATACAGGAGAGATGTACAGTGCAGGGGGTCTTTTCGTTTAGAAAAGACAGGTTGCTTTAATGTTATTCTGACTTGCATCGTTTGCCAACAGAGCATATTTTATACTTTTTTTATTAGAACATCCAGGGCAATTTAACGTTTGTACCTAGATGTAACTCCTTTGGTTAGGTTTTGCATTGGCTATTGAGCATTCTATAAGGCTAACCTTGATAATTTTACGTTTAATTAATTAGACAAATGGAACTCTCTCTTAGGTATACCATGTTCATGAACAACTAATATAGCTCTAGAGAAGCTTAAACCTAGATCAAAGGTTAATAAACTATTTTCCAAATCGGTGCAGTTGATCAATACAATAATGGTGTTAGTGGAGACAAAAAAAGCCCTCGAGAAATACGGATGTGGCCTTAATTATAATCACGTATTGTTCTAAGGAAAAAAAAAAATATGAACAGGCGCTCATTTTAACCCTTTATATGTTAAGTTAGATTTAGAGGAGCTACGTATTTTTTACATTAGTGCCAACTGTATAGAACAAGAGAAAGAACAGCAGTGAGAGCAAAACCAGTGCCCACTTTGGCACCAGCTTTTTGAAGTAACGCTGTTACCTGTTAGAAACGTAGGAAGAGCTTTCAATTTGTAATCCTTAAAACTAAAAATGCGGTTAAGTAGAAAGCAAGCAGTTTATCCTGTGAGTTTTTTGGTTTGGTTTTGTTTATAATGCAACCATACACTTATTTTAACCTAACTCATTCTTTGGCTAGGATTAATAGGAATCAGCCTATGTGATTTGCTTTAGGATAAATTAAAAGGTATATTCTTCAGATCTATTCTATTTTGATGCTAATTCTGTTCTGGGGGAGCATCTTGTACTGTCACTGTTTTTTGTACTAAATCTTCAAATATTGTCTACTGTGTAAGGCAGAACAAATTCTTATCGTGCAAAAGGCCATTTTGTTTCCAGGGTAGCAAGTGTCTAAAAGCATGCACAACTTGCTTCCCCCTTGTAACATTCATGAACTCATCCACACTTCTGAGTAAAATAATAAAAAAAAAAAAAAAAAGAAAATTTGTTTCCAACAAGCTACGTAGGGACATACCAGATGTTGCAGTGATTTTAGCTATTAAAAAAAAAAAACCTGTTAACCATGTACGATATTTAAAATAGGCCTATTTTGATGTGTTGCCTATTATACAGATACACAAAACACTTTTTGGAGGCCTCAGTTACAAGTGGCAGAGCTTTCTGTGTATAATTTGTCTAAATAATTTGTCTAATAAAATTGTTTTCTAAACTTGCGTTTCCTTTAATTGCCGAGTGCTGTGGGATTTTTGGTCTGTGGCAAGGTGTCCACTCGTGAATGTTTTTGCTGCACCACTCCTGAAGGCGATTTAGCCCACGGAGATGGGATGAGCTCGCCAGGCTGCCACGAGTCAGCTCAGTGTAGAGCATCCATGGAAATCACCAAGATTTACCACGTTTATCAACGTCAGGCTTAGATTTCAGAAAACATATACAGACAGCATTTTGGAGAATTATTTTAGAGTTCATTGGCACTGACGTGTACGGGACGTGATTTGTAGAAATACTGCATCCCACCTCCATCCTTTTTAGCATAATCTAGGAATTTTCTTGGAACATGGTCATTGTTTTTATGGAATCACATTCTGCCATCTTTATTTGCACAGAAGTTCGTTTGCTCTGATACTGGACATACATTGCCTTTAGACGTGACGAAAGCTTTAGCGTGAGAGAATTTAGCCTGTATTTCATTATGGCCTTCTCAATCCTTAAATCTCATTAACATGTTAAACTTAATGGCCTCATCATTAGTAAGCTGTGCAGAATGTATGGCAGTAACATCAGCCATGATGATTTAACTTGCAGCATCCAAAGTTTGTCTGCTGGTTTTTTACATTCAGTGCATTAAATTCAGTGTATTTCATTCACTTAATAATGTTTTTGACCTCTTACAATTTTCTGTTAAGCTTAGCAGGCATTCAGGGATTTCATTTTATAGTTCCAAAAATACACTGGAAGGAGTCCTCAGTTCATTGCTGTGTTAAAAAACAGTATGAATACAGATAACATAAAAATCTAAAGGAAGTTGAAAGTGACTTGAGGTTAAAATTTAAAGGTGCCTATGCATTAATGGCAATAGGCTCGTACGTCAGTGGGCACTAAACGCCTAGCAACAGGATGCTAGAAGCTTTTGTCGTCAGGCTACTTTTGTCATTTCATAAAAATCAGCCAAGAGGCAAGCTCTACTTATTTTCTCTGAGGCCGAGCTGTGGCAAACTGAGGCACTGACCCTACAAGCCCTTACGCACATTACAGCGTCTACTAGGGGTTCCCTTGGCCACCAAGATGCTCGCGTGACCAGGGTCCCGGTGTTAGGCGTTTCCTGGTCTGTAAAGGAGTCGCGACCTCTTGGAAAGGGGTGTCCTGTGGGCATCGCAGGTCATTCCCCTTACCTTTAACATAGGCATTGTCCCCGTCACACTCACGGGCACACCTCTCTAGAGCCAGGTAGTTTTACAGATACTACATAGGTACTCTCTCTAACAGGCTACATTAAGGCGAGCCCTATGTGACGCTTCTCCTCCCTTTCTTTAAACAAAAATGCAGCGAAGTTACAGTGTTGAAGGCTGTCAAGTGTGGCTGCTGCAGCAGCTCCCCTGGAAGTCCAAGCCAGGTGTCTGCAAAGCTGAGTTGTTTGCGTGGTGACTCCAGGCATGCAACCATTTCGACATGCCAGCTACAAACAAAAAGCGAGCAGTGGAAGAAAATGTATTTATCCGATTTCAAAGGATATGTTGATAGCAGTCATTGGCTCGGCCACAGCATGACCAGAGCCAAAGTCTCCTGGGTTTCCCTCCCGTCTTCCCAAAACAAAGTGCTAGTATCGTTTCCCTAAATAGATCAGAGTTTTTGGAGGTATCTTTTTGTCTTTTTTTCCCACTCACATGGGATGGTAGAAAGCGATGAGAACGTAAAGCTGCTTTCTGTGAACACTCACTGTAGCTGGGTCAATATGCCATACTGGAGGTTAATACCCCAGGTAAGTTTAATTTCTCAAATCTGCACAAAGGTGATGACATGAAAAGTAAACCAGTTTCCCATGTGCACGCTCGTGGGTGTAGCTAACGAAAAGGCAGAGTCTCCAAAATAACAAAGGCATCATACCAGCACAGCCCTGCTTTATCCGTTTCTCTCTCAGTGCAATATCCGTGTCTCCTCTTCACTCTGCAGAGATGTTTTGAAATAAATGTCAAAATCAAGTATCTGCTCCCAAGCGTGAGTCACAGACAAAGTTTTTGATAAACACTGGGACATGAACGCACGCATCCACATGTCACATCAAGACCAGTGGGCAGCTGCGAACGCATCATCACGACCTCTCAGCTTGTCACGTCTCGCCCAAGGCAGCGTTCGTGAGGTCAGAAACAGAAGCCTCCAAAGGAAGGTCAGCGCAGGCAAAATGATTCACAGCCTAATGAATTCCTAACCAAGAAACTGTACCAATACCCCAAAATTACAGAAGCCGTGAATTTCATGGGAAAAAAAAATGACCTTTCAAGAGGTATAGTTATAAAAATAAATTTATTATCTGTCAAGACTTACAAAATCTGACCCCCCCATCCCATTCATCACAGTGGCATGATGCTTTGCGTGCACTGCAGAATTTATTTCTGTAACATTTGTCAGAAGGAAGGAAAATATTACAGCTGGAAAACTGAACTGTCACGTCATTAACTACTGTGCTCCAGGTCACACAGGAAATTTGAAGCAGAAGCAAGAATTCAGCATCTCAGAACCAGTTCACTGCTGTAAGGGGAGAAATCAATCTTTCCTCCCCGAAAGCTCAGAGCAGGCCTTGTAGCTGAGGATACCGGGGCGAGAGGGAGGTGAGCGGGCAGCCGCGGAGGGGGCTGCAGCACCCGGGTGGGTTGGCAGTGGGAAGGGGCGATGGTTGGCCTGTTCACAGCCCAGAGACACCCTTTCACCGCTGCTCCTGCTGCTCCAGCAGCCATTTCAGACCAGTTTTGGCCCCTTAAAACCAGCATACGTACAGTGACGTACGTACCTCAGGTCACACACTTCTCCCCGGCTCCCCCCCAGGAGTGGGGTGTGAGCCCACCAGCAGCTGGGGAGTGCCCCGTACCGGGGCAGGAGGCCCTCGTACGCCGGGTTAGCCTCCCAAAACAGCGAGCTTTCCCCAGGGGTGCTGGTCGTGCTGCCCAAAGCAGGGCGTACGTGAACAGGCGCAGTGACCGTATGAGCCCCGGTGCAAATGCCTGGCATCAGTAACTGCCACACCGGTGGAAAAAGAAAGCCACCTGCAGCCCAGGACACCTCGTCACCGTGACATGACAGCTCAGCGCTCCCGTAGCTAATTAGCCCCACCAGCACTAGTGAGGCCACCCTTACTGCCAATGCAGGATACTTTTGCCCCCCTTCTAAATCAAAAAAAAAAAACAAACACAATTGCTTGTATCCCATTCTTTGTTCCAAGCAGGTAATGCCCAACACAACATGGGATAAGGGACTGCTGCAGAGTGCCAAAACAAAAATTAAGTACAAAACCAGCTTTATTTGCAAAGCCAGCTATCGTCCATTACAAGACTGACCCCACCCACACCCAAATCAAAATAAGGAGTTTAAGGCAAACCCGTTAATTCATAAAAGGTGGGTGGGGTGCACACATCTGTCTGCATGAGACAGTCGCTGAGCTCCTCACGTCACCGCGCAGATGCAGATGCATCCCGGACTGCTACCCCAGGCGCAGCCCTAACACCTTGGCCTGACGCGGGATGGAAACCGGCAGCTGAGGTACAGCCCCCCC
>NW_009605543.1:0-2244 GCF_000690535.1 Cariama cristata | reverse complement strand
CCCCCCCCACCTCACCTCCAATTGACCCCCCAGCATCAAGGTCCAGGGAGGCTACGGAGAGCAGGAGGAGAAAGAAAAGGGGTGTTTATTTTGTTTATTTCAGGGCAAAGATGCCCCTCACGCCAAATTTGAGGGTTCCCACCTGGCTGCCCACCGGGACAGCCGAGCTTTGCCTGCCTTCCCCCCCATCCCGTGGGGCTGCAGCAGCATCACTGCTACGCGGGGTGCAGTAGCCCGGTCGCCCACGTTGGTACATGGCGATGGACAGGGCATCCCTGGGGAAATGTAGCAAGCCAGGGAGCTGGAAAGCAGCCCCTTCCTTCTCAGCAGCCCGTTCTAACTACACAGGCTTTCCTGTTAGCTCTCGGACCATGTACGGGATGTACCATCAACTGGCGCAAAGCCCTGTCTGTGAACATCCAAGGGAACCAGCCTGACAAAAGGAAATCCCATATCCTCCATCTACATATAGGAAATTGCCCCACCTGACCCTACCGCCTGTTGCCACTCAAAGAAAGGCTCAGAGGTGTCGCTTACCCCCCTTCCTCGACCGCAGAGAGACCCTCCCTTCCCGCTCGGTGCAGCCAGAAGATGCTGGGGCAAGCATTTTGCTTAGGAGCCTGGCGTGAAGGTGGTAAATGTTACAGGACTGCTAGAAATTAAAAAGCACAGTTGAAAAAAAAAAAAACAACAGCAAACCAAAAAAAACCGCTTCTCACCAGTTGTGTTATATTTGCCTCGCTCTGACAGTCTGTCAAGTGCCAGGAAAAAAAAAAAAAGGAGGAGTGGGCAGCTCAGAGAGTGCATTGTAGCCCTGCCACCGCCTTTCTCCCCCACTGGCCAGGGACATGCTTCTTCACACACACAGTGGGGAGGTCTTGTCTGGTTTTGAATATTCCCTGTATATGAATATTCACTGCGGACCACAGTAAGAGTAATCACAGCTGACCCATGTTGTTCCTAATTAATTCTTTTGCTTACGCACAGGGGAACGGGAGAAAGGCAGCAAATACTGTGAACAAAGCTAATAATGTGGTTACTCGCTACTCCGAGTATCTGACACGTTTTTAAGGAATAGTCTCTGCGGCATGACAGCAAACACAGCAAGAAATCGATGTGGTGTAACAGAGGAGCGTGCTGCTTTACGAACTAGTGCTCAGGCGACACGGGGATGGTTTGTCTTGCTCCAGCTTTTACAGAACTTTCTGAACAATACCTGCTGTTGCTTGGAGCGGGGATAGATCGCTGCAAGTTTAGGAGACTGCAGATGAAGTTTTCTTCTCCCCTCGCCGTCAACAAAACAGAATTCCCTAAATACTTTATATGATTAAAAAAAAGAAAAAAAACCCTGTTAGACTACCTACACGATACACAAGGTATAGCTGATGCGGGACACAGGGAGCTTTGCGTTTCCTACATCAAGATGAAAGACAGGTAGACGTAGAGCTGATATACCTAGAAAGCAGACTTTTGAAAGACATAATTATTGTCTTCAATAAATATCACTGTGATCTGCAGTATTAAAGGCTTGCTGTATCATCTGACAAATGTAGGCCTATTCATATGTATATTAGACCTGTTATACAAGTTGTTTGAAAAGGGAAAACTTATTTCCATAGGTATTTCTGAACATTTATTCCATAAATACTGACATATACAAGCAGCTTTCCTTCTACAACTCTCAGCCAGTGGGTTATTAACCACGATATCTAGTAATTTGCTGGAGTATAAACAGAAGTTAACCTGGAGCACGGACATAAAGGTCTATTTCATAGGTCGAAGCCATGTCAGGAAGGAGCAGGTGCAGCGCTTTTGCATCCGTATCTCCAGCCATTGCCCCACACTTCAGCTTCCCGAGCGAATGGTGGTCACTTGCAAAAGCATGGCCAAAAAAAAGGGGGAAAGATGGAAAAAACCCACCCCCACTGTTAGCAGTGGTTACTCTGCTGCTGGAGTCAGAAGCCCCGGAACGCAGCAGACTCACTCTTTTGCACAAAACCCAGGTGGATTTGTCCCTTATGGAGAGTTTTGGCTTTAATTTGGCTAATTCTACTTCACATAAAAAAAAAAAAAAAAAAAAAAGCCATTGCTTGGTTCGGCGCTTCTGTTAATGACAAACAGATTGAAAAGGCTGAATTTGTCCTCGTCCTAAGAGGATTTGTGGTGCCCATCTCCATCCTCCGCCTCGGCTAACCCCCGCGGTCCCTCGGGGACGGCGTGACCTCGTGCTCCCCGTGGGGCGGC
>NW_009605542.1:0-23099 GCF_000690535.1 Cariama cristata | reverse complement strand
CATGTAGCTGTACTTTCAGAAAGTACAGTCACTTAGAAGAGAATTAACTGAAGGAAAAAACTCCTGAAAAGAGAAAATAGCCTGGTTTTAGCCAAACCAGGACAGTAGCAATAGTAATAGTAATGAAAAGGCAGATAACAAAGACAGAGAGAGGAATAAATCCCAAGGAACACAAGTGATGCTCATTACAATGGCTCACCACCTGCTGACTGTTGCCTAGCCTGTCCCTGAGCAGCAATTGGCATCTGTCAACCAACTCACCCCAGTTTATATACGGAGCATGACGTCCTATGGTCTGGAATATGACCTTGGCTGGTTCAAGACAACTGTCCTTGTTATGCTCCCTCCCAGCTTCTTGTGCACCTTCTTGTTGGCAAAGCATGGGAAACTGAAAAGTCCTTGACTTAGAGTAAGCGTTACTTAGCAATAACTATAACAACAGTGTAATATCAATATTATTCTCATACTAAATCCAAAACCACAGCACCGTACCAGCTACTACGAAGAAAATTAATTCTAGCCCAGATGAAACCAGGACAATGTGGCATTTTCTGTGGAGGTGAATCACACACTGAGACATCCACCTTAAGTAGTGCCTGTAGGATATATTTGTATGCAAGAAACTGTGTCCTGTATTGTGACTCTATTGCCTGTAAATAGGATCTAAATAGGTACAGCAAGTCTCATTTTCCTAGCAAAGGCATCTATTTCCAGTTTCGAGACATTGTGATGTTTAGGACGATTGAACAGGTTTGGTAGACAAGACACAGGACCTATATGAGGTGCTTACCATTCTGGAGTGGTAAATAAGTGGCAAAAAAATGGAAGTTAGATGTGTTTTCTCTCCTTAATATTCTACTCTTAAGATATTTTTTTGGCCTTTCACAACTGTCCTATTGTCTAAAAATAAAAACTACTCTTAAGATCCTCCCACAACCACAATTTAAATGCCTCCAGGAAAAGTGCTAAGGGAGCTATTTTGCAAATGATTAAGAGTAACTAGGTGAAGGGAGATGCCAGGTTTTATTCCCAAGAGAGAAATTGCATGAATCATGTGACAACGTAGAGCTTTTTAGGTGTAGTCAGGGTTATTTATAGAGAAGGCAGAAATGCAAGGACAAGGGATGTATTAAAAATGAACAGGGAAACTCTCATACAGTTTCATAAAAGTATGACACCTTGAAAGTCTGATGATGTTCTACACTAGCTACACTTATTTACCAAGAAATGGTAAATGAATTAACATGGTAAGTTCTTTCAAGACCAAAAATTAATGAGGAAAAGTGGTGTTATGTTTTTCTTGAAAAAAAAATTTGCAATAAAGATTAACATATCCTCACCGTGTGGTTTAAATCAGGGTATCTTGCAGACACTGGCAGTGGAGATCTCCATCTCTCTGTCTTTCTGCCTCAATCTCATAGCTCAAAATATCTTTTACTCTCATTGTGAGGTTCAGAACTTTATCTGAAAAACACTATTCAGCACTGGCAGCTTCAGCATAACAAAACATGGAGTGTTGTTTTGGGTTAAAAATAAAGTGGAAGCGGAAAACAATTTAGGGATTTTCTTCCCACATCCCATATAGATTGTAACCAAGCTATCTTCGTTGGGACTACTTAAGGGGAAAGCTATTGCCCATGCTGAGCAACAGTATATTTTTGGTTGTTCCTACAGATAAGAACATAAAGGAGTTATGTATTTGCTTCTGTAACTCTTGAGAGTGAGTGTGTTGATGCACCTCTAGGTTAAGCATGAAGGGGATGGAAGGAAGAGTGGGGATTCTGAATCCAGATGTATAAACACACTTGTGTTTCTGTGTGATTGCGTGTGTGTACGTATAACTGCATGCGTGCAGCTCTGAGTGACTGTTTATGTGAGTTTAAATATGGAAGGGTATTTGGGGGTGTGCATCTGAATATGTTTATGTGTCAGGTTGTAGATGAATATCTAGACCTTCAAATTGAAAAATGCTGGTATTTCCCTAATCTGTTCAGGTGACTTATAAAGCTATTTGAACTACAATCAACCCATCTTATTCTATCATTCCATTGTCAATTTCTGAAGATAGTCATCTGCAACATCATCACAGTGGATTAAACTGCTGGATTTATTTTTAATTTGAGTGGAGAATGAGTAAGATCTGAATTTGGGAAACATCACAAAAGTAACTCACTTCACCCTGCTGGATTTCACCCATCTTGCCCAACTCCAGCTCTTACACTTTGTGATAATTTTTATGGTCTTCACAGTCACTGTGACGGGAAACGTTATTGTTCTCCTTGCAGTTGTTGACCCTGCCCTTCATATGTACATGTACTATTTTCTTAAAAATTTGTCTTTGATTGAGATCTGCTACAGCTAAGATATTGTCCCAAAAATGCTGATAAATTTGTTCTCAGAAAGGAAGACCTCTTCTTTCACAGCTTATACTTTGCAATTGAACTTGATCGTACTCTTTGTCACGTCTGAGTGTTTCCTGTTAGCGATCATGGCTCATGATCAACATGTAGCAATTTGCCACCCCTTACACTATGCTATCATCATGACCAAAAAGACGTGTAGGCAAATGTCAGCAGTAGCTTGGCTTTCTGGATTCCCTGTAGCAGTTGGGCACACTGGTTGGCTGTTCAGCATGACTTTCTGCAAGTCGAACAAAGTCAACCATTTCTTTTGTGACATCTCACCTGTACTTAAATTGGTGTGATCTGATACCTACATATTCGAGCTTCTGGTGTTCATTGTCGCTCTGCTTATCATAGCGCTGCTCTTTATGCTAATATCACCATCTCCTACATCTACACCGTCTATACAATTGTGCAGATGCCCATGGCTGAAAGCAGGCAAAGGGTGTCCTCCACATGTGCTGCTTATCTCATGGCTTTTACTCTCTTTTACTGTACAGCTTGCTTAATTCATTTACATCCCAAGTTAAACCTCTCACCAAATAATAAAAAGCTTGTGTATCTTTCCTGTACAGTCATTACACTGATGTTGAATCCCATCACCTACAACCTCAAGAACAGTGATGTAAGGGAAGCACTACACAGACCTTCCGGCAGAAAGATGTTATCAGAAAGATTAACAATGTTTTTCCAGTAGCAAGTTCAGAAGTTTCAGACAATCTGTAAAGTTAAACACAATTAATACAGTCCTCAGTTAAATAACAGCTGAATAAATATCCCAAATCTTGTAAAATTGTGTCTGCCTTATGCATAAGTCCAGTATGTTTTTGTTTATTCACCCTCTTCACAAACTTCCAGATTTTCCAGTTTTTTTGTTTTGTTTTTTTTTTTTTAAAAATTCACTATTATTTCCTTTGTAATATTTTTGTGACTCTGAAATAAAATGGAAGGAAAGAAAAAACATAATCATATATATCCTGTTTTGAGATTCTTATCTGCTTTGCTTTCCCATCATTTACAGATGTTAGTTGGGATAAGTCATCTCCACAAGATCAACTCCTACTGAGTTTTAGCTGCCTAAAATTATACCTTCAGGTCTAAGTCAATCAAAGAATAATCCCTTTATGGGTAATGGGAAGAAACAGTCACTGCTGGAAGGCAATCCTGCTCTAAGTTACCTGTCAAAGATAAATAGAGGAATTATCCTTTAAGAGTATCTTTTTCTCATCGACTTAAGAATGAAGACTAACATAGCTATCAGAGATGTTAATTTCTAGTTACAATAATTCAGCCAGGGTGACTGGATTAGATTTAAATGTCTAACAGATGAAGTTCACAAACCGCAACTTTTTGCTTTCTGATTTCTTTGGCAATGGGAAAGCAATCAGAAATGCATTTCTATCATAAAGAGTGTGCAGACCAGCTTTAAGGTACAGAGGTGATTCATACACATACGTATATAAAGAGAGACTATATAAGTATATAGATTTACACATGTATATATACACACATATGTATTTTTACATACTGGTGTCTATACTGGTATTTATATATATATGAAAATGTATGATAAATCATGTTTGCCTTGATGCATTTTCCTAAGAGCATCCAACCTAGAGACCACTGACTGGTCCAAGAGTCAAGTGCTGCAACTAACCAGCATTCACACCCTTCAGAGCAAATACTGTCTACAGAGGATTATACAAATCACTAATGTATAGCTCTTGGACAGTGCCTCCATGGTTCATTTCTTTAGTGTTTTTACAGTAAAAAATGCAAGAAACCCTATGAGGACTGCGTGGTACTCAGTCATAATATGTGTGGTACTCATTCATAATAATATTATAACATTGTGATATGAAAAGTATATGTTTCACACATTGATATAGGCATGGGAAGAACTGAAAATGTTGTTGAGTAGAAGCTGTGGGGTGATGGTGATACACTGTGATCTTTTGTGTTAGTTTATATGAAAAAGCTCCTCTGCACACCCACAAAGGAGCTGAAAGAGACAATGGCAGGAAGGGAGTTCAAATAATAGCCTGCTGGGCTATGCCCAGGCCCATCACAGGGGCCGTTAAGCCACCAAAGGCTCATTTGCCCAAGCCCAGAGGAACACAGGTATGCACTGTGGTGGTGGGAACCCAAATCAAGGACTCCTGAGAAAGGAGTGCTACATCCAGACACCTCCCAAGGCTATCCTAGCAAAGCTATCAGCCCCATTGTCCGGGTATGGCACCCACCACCTCGAGTCATTGGGAGCAGCTTTCCAGATCACCTTTGCGACTAAGGGGCATTGCTGCCTACGGCTAGGACTCATTATGAGATACAGGGGAAAAGCAGTTTGGGATCATACAGGACTTAGTATGGGATACTTAGGGGAAGAACCAAAGGCAGGACAAGGGAGGGGTCTGGGTGATTTGATAAAGAACAATAGTGGGAAAACAGAGAGGGAAGACGATAAAAAAGGGCTGGTCATGTCTAAATGGTTGGCTTGTCGGTGCACCTGTCTGGCCATGTCCTGCCCTGATCAGCAGAGTCTGTCCTGTCTTATAAAAATCCTTTCTGATTCTGTCCTGAGTGAGAGTTCCCTACGCAGTGTGCATGTATGTGTATGGGGGTGTGAGTGCAGCACCTGGAGACAGACCATGGGTCAGAAGGTTCATGTGTCCATGGGGCAGAGATTGGAGTGAGTGCAGATGTGCAAGTATGTGATAGCTCGGAAAAATCAACCCAGACGTGCTGGTGTGTAGATTAAGTAACCTGGAAGGAAGGGGGTGAAAGAGTTTCTAAGGGCAGCTCTTGATATGAGAGCACCTATGTGTCTATAGGGGACGAGAGCACAGGGGGAGTTAGCTATAGGACCAGGGGAATCCTGGTGGGTTCTGGGTGTGAGAGTGCCTGTGAGTCTACAGAGGTGAGAGCACAGCAGGGTCAACTATTGGGACCTGGAGAGTCCTGGCCAGATCTGTATGTGTTTGCAGCAAACTGTACCAGCAACTAGAGCAGGGTTGTGTGAGGCCACAGCCTCATATGTCCAGATGCCAGCAACTGGGATCCAGGGGTCAGCTACTGGGCAGACTATCTGAGCCCAGCTACTGGAGGGATGCACCTTGTACATATTTATATATGTATATGTTCTCACCAATGCACTTCCGTTCTGTCTAGCTAGAGAGGGCAGCAGGATGAGGCCGTTGATGCTGTCTGTGTTTGTGTGAGTGCTCTGCGTGTCTGTATGTGATCCATCTGGTATGAATAGATGGAGATATACATCTCTATATGTAGTATACCTGGGTGAATTTGTGTGTGCCCCTGTTGGGAATACATTTTCAGCCTCGCTACTGGTTAGACCTGGGGACATGTAACAGCAGCAATTTCACCTCTCCCAGGCTAGTGGATGTGGGATGTTATATTTTGCTCTAACATTTTAAGCATAAAAACCTGACATCAATAATTTTAAATCCTAATATGTATTATGCCATTCAAGCGAGGCTGCCACAGTGGAAGAGTATCTGTATTCCTATTAGCTAAATCTGCTTGCAAGAACAGACGCATGTACTCACTGTCATCTCGTAGCCTTTGTGACTTATCAATTTCAGTAGCCCACAGTGCTGCTTTTTTGTTTTTCAAGACACTGAAGTCTAGGGGTGGATTTCTGTCTAATGCATTTGAATCTACCATTGATTTTCAGGCAGCAATTTCCTACAGGTATGCTTTTTTCCTTCCCAATTACACAGTCTGTAACCTGTGAAAATTCATTATATCCCATCTTTAGACACTGAACAGTGTTGCTCTTTTAAAATCAGTTTTGGTATTGTTGTTCCTCCAACCCTTCACAAGTGTTTTTCTTGTGCAAGACCAAAAACCTACTACAGCTGCGTGTCTTACTTTATGCAGAGGCCTGAACAAGCCAGACCTTCAAAGATCAATGCTACTCCAACAGATCCCACAGATTATATCTGTTCAGTATCATGCACCAACATTCTATGATACTTTCTGCAAAAAGAGCACACATTCATTCTCAGCAAGTTTGTGGGTTTCCTAGCACGGGTGGGGGGGGTGTGGCAGAGCACAGCAAGAAGCAGCTAGCAGTTTCCAGGCTTCATCAGAGAATGCCCAGGATGAGTTCTAGTACTTTTTGTTGTCTCAGCTATCTCATTAGGACTTGCGTGTCTGGAAATTTATTAAGTTTCCTTAATTTTCTCTTATCTGTCCCCCCCCAACCCTCCCCTTTTAACGCTGGATAGCCTCTAACCAGATATATCACAAACTAGACCAACTTTTTACTCCAGCTATTTTTACAGAAAGCACAGTGAAATAGACTCATCAACATTGACAGAGATTTAAGAAATGAATTACTCCTCAGGCTAGCAGTTTAGCCTTTAACCCTTTTTCTGCTTCCTCAGCCCTTGAACGAGGAGTTAAACATGAATGTGTCCTTTCACTCCTGGCTAGGAGCTGATAGACAGTGCTGTTCCCTTGTTCTTCTTTGCATTACAAAGATACATCTTGGGGATGTGCGAAGGAAATGTGTTAAAGACTTGCCTATGAATGCATCATTTTTGCCTTGCCTCTCCTTGCTTTCTGGACCTGGAGTGTTGTGCTGCTTGTTCCTTGTTGTGCTGTTTACCCACACTCCTTGCAAGACAACTGAAACCTAATCTGTACCATATAATTACACATTTTCACCTGTGAGTAGTTCCTTCTAATTTTTTCCCCTACTATTACCACAACCCACACCCTTCACATAAGTTAGGAGTTTTATCTGAAATTCTTTTTTAAGAAGTTTCTACAACCTCAGGGTGGGAAAACCAAATGCAAAGAGAAGCTTATGTTATGTCTGAATAAAGCCTGAAAGCATATGTAAAAATATATGCTATATATTTATATATAGATGTTTATTTTTATCTAGCTATTTAGCATATATAAAGCTAAACAGAAATGGCTGCAACTCCCTATAAAAGCCCTTTCATGTGTTTTGTTGGTAATGTTGTTCTAAATAGACTGCTCTCCTGCTTCTCAACCCTTTGAGCAGATTAAGACATCATGTTGTTCCCTTGATGAAGTAAAGGAAAAACTGTATTTCAAATACTTAGGCTTTTTCTTTGTAGTCAATTGAGAGTCTCTTTAATTTCCCTGCAGAGATTTTCCCATGTGGTTTGCACAGTTCTCACTCTCGCTGCACTTATTCACTGGGATGTGTTAATTGAAGACAAATCCTTAAACGATACATTAGAAAAAACTGTATATCCTATATGTGCTTGTGCACAGTCCATGGTAACAGGAGATGAGATGGCCATTTCTAGAATTAGGCCTTCTTTACATTTTCCACTTGTGGTAATTTGAACACAGAGTCATGGCAGGAGTAAGGAATTGGGAAAGCGACATTACAAGAGAGAACTGGCGTTGTGTAAGGGGGATTCAGGCTACCCATGAGCAGCCCTGGATTCAGTCCGATCTGTGCTGTATGGGAAATGACCTCTAGTGGAAATTAAACCACTTCATATGATCTATTAATTGACAATCCAAACATCAAATATTGTGGAAGTATTTTACCTTTTGAGTTTAGATGCCTAAATTGAAACATCTGGTTTCAAACTGAAACCTACTCTACATTAAGCCAGTTGAATTCCATTAGAAATTTAAATCTGGAATTTATTAGAGCTTCAAGTGAGCACAGATGCCATCACCAGCCTCATCTAGGACCTTCATTTGCTGCCTATAGCTCCAGCAGCTCCACATAAGCTCAGGCCTGAATGTTCTTCCCCCTACCTCCTCTTCCACTTCTGTGAGTTGTGTTGAAGCAGTTCTGTGCCCTGTTGCCTGCTCTTCTTGACTTGTTTCTAGGCTTCCTGGATTGACCTTGGACCTGACTTGTCATCTTGTGTTTATCAGATGATCACTGGCCCTCAAAGGAACCTGCTAATGTCACTGGCTCTGTTCTGCTTGCCTTTTGTATGTGCCGCAGGATTGCACCCTGTCTGAGAGGTCACTGCCTCTGCCTGTGTTTTGGACACCCCTGTCTCCTGGTTAGTCCTGTCTCGTGGAGAAACATCATTCTTGCTGCTCTCTGTAGCACTATATATGTGTTATGCCAAGGCACGTGAAAATCAAACATGTAAACACTGAATAACCTCTTATTGTAAGTGAAGTATTTTTTGTTTCTCAAAGGAAAAAGAAAATATTTGCACTGATTTTTTAGTTATCTTTTGCTGCCCATCTGAAAGGTATTATATTTAGTGCATTTGACTTCTTGTGGCATTTAGTCATTGGGAGTCAAATTCACACTACCTGGAGGTTGAGAAGTTAGCTGATAAAGGTAGTAATTTAGTCTCCCTCTGTAGTCAGTGAAGTGAGATCAGTACCCTAAGAAATTAATTTTACTTTAAAAGAGGCACCTAAAACTAGGGAATAGGTCATCTTTTGGGGGTGCCTGTTTTCTCTTCATTGACTACAGAGAAAGCCAAATGCATCTGCTTCAGAATTAGGAAAAGTAAGTGAGGCAGTATCCATCCTGCCACTGGAAGATGGATCAGGATGATGGCATTTCTCTGCTTCATGCAGCATCTTGTGAAGTTTCTAGTGATGTACACCATTATGCCCATAAAAATTACTAAAGAAGCATTTGGAGGTTAATTGTTCCTTTCTTCAGACTCGCTTTGATATTTTTGCACTGTTGCTGTTGATTTGGTATTGCCAAGCAGCACAGACAAAGCATTACATACTTGCACCATCACTAGAAATGCTCGTTAACAGAGATGTCAAGTGGGAGTCTATTTGCTTGGGTATGGAATAAATGATTAAACAAGGGAGAAACAAAGTCAAACAGCAAAGGGATCATTAGCCCCAGAGCATCCAGTCAGAAGCGTGCAGGTAGTTTTACAGAGAATTGGAGTGTACATAAAGCATTCGGGAAGAGAAGACAGGTCAGAAGAGATTGTGTTTCTGTCTGTGACTCACTAAATGGGGACGAGGAAGGAAAAAGTGAAGGTTTTTCTGAAATTGTCATAAGGTAAGCATGCCTTTCACTTCCTGATTGGCTTATTTCTTTATCTGCAGCCACTAGGAATGTGATTGGCCTTTCTTTCTTTATAGGATTTTAGGCTTCAGAATATACAGAGAATAGAAGGGTAGCAACTGTGATGACATTTTTTAATTGAAAAAAACTGTTTGATGGGAGACTAAGGAAGAACATATTAAGAAGTCTGACTTGACAAAAAAGAATATTCCTGAGACATGCAAAGAAGTACAATACATTGGGAGAAATCAATATGGATTTTCTAAAGACTTGAGTTTCTTGACATTGTAAACAAATAGGTAGACAAAGCAAATTCAGTTATTACATTCTATTTGGATTTCCCCAGAGCCTTTCGTAGAAATGAAGCCATCCTACAATAAACGGAAAGAGCCTTAATTTCATTGGGGGAAAAAAAAAAATCAAACATGTAAAACAGCAGTAAATGAATACTCATCACATGAGAAATAATTCACTAGACAAATTCATGGACTCTGATGTCCAAGTTCATTGTATTCAAGATACTCATAAACATTCCTAAAGGATCTGGAAGATGAATGAGTAAGTGAACTCAGTTGCGGAGACCTCCAGAAAGACTAGATTACTTGAGTCACTATGTTTGCTAAGACGGCAGGTGGAATTTCATAAAGACAACTTGGAAGTGCTGCATCTGAGAAGCAGTAATGATCCTAGGCAGATAAACTGCTCTTCAACCATAAGGAGACTACATGCTCTCTGTACTCCAAGAATGGGATTGATAACATCTCCTATGACTATGATAAGAACTTAGACAAGTATCTCACATGACAATATATATTTTAAAAACAATCTGGTTTGAATCTTACCTTTGTTTTTTTAACATGCAAAAGCATACAAAAGCTTGGTGCAATTAATCCTATCTGCATCTAAGTGATCTGTTAAACATCGAAGGAATCTTCCATGTGTGCAACAGAATAAAGATCTCTAAAATTTTAAAAGTCAAATTAAATTACTGTGAATACTTTGAGATAAGACTCATCTCATTTCATTTAGACATCTAAAAGATAACTGTAAATGTCTGAGAAAGCTATCAACGGTTCCCTGTGGAATCAATGAGAGAGGGACCTCCAGAAAGTAATCCTGGAGAAGCTGAAGTGCTAAAACAGAGGAACCTAGGGCCACTTGGGATGTCCAGGAGTTATTTTTCTGCAATTCAGGTGCATTACTTACGACTGACTTCCTCAAGACTGACTTCTATAGCATGCCCAGGTTATATCTATCAGCACATGTAGATATCTCCGATACTTGGAAATATCCAGTGACTACAGAAAATTAGGCTGTTACCTGACTACGCTGGTTTTAGCTGGGATAGATGTAATTTTCTTCAGAGTAGCTCATATGGTGCTCTGTTTTGGATTTGTGCTGAAAAGAGTGTTGATAACACAGAGATGTTTTAGTTACTGCTGAGCAGTACTTACACAACATCAAGGCCTTTTCTGTTTCTCACAGCACCCTGCCAGTAAGTAGGCTGGGGGGTGCACAAGGAGCTGGGAGGGGACACAGTTGGGACAGCAGACACCAACTGACCAAAGGGATATTCCATACCATATAACGTCACACGCAGCAATAAAAGGTGGGAGAAGAAGAAGGAAAGGGATGACACACGGAGTGATAGCGTTTGTCTTCCCAAGTAACCGTTAAGCATGATGAAGCCCTGCTTTCCTGGACATAGCCTGCCAATGGGAAGTAGTGAATGAATTCCTTGGTTTGCTTTGCTTGTGCACATGCCTTGTTCTTTAGCTATTAAACTGTCTTTGGCTCATCTCATGAGTTTTCTCACTTTTACCCTTCCGACTCTCTTCCCCATCCCACCAGGTGGAAGTGAGCAAGTGATCGTGTGGCACCTAGTTGCCAGCTGGGGTGAAACGACAACACTGATTGATTTAAAACAGATCATCTGAAGATACCTATCTGTCTACCCATCTAACACAGAGGGAGATTTATCTTATCTGCTTCTGCTCATTGATTATGCAAGCAGCCTTGGGCCAACCTCTCTGACTTAGAAGTCTAAATCATAGATTATTTTTGTATTTAGAAGAAAATAAGGGACTATAATTCCAAATTTATGCTCAGATTTCAGTGTTTGCTATTCACAATTGAGTTGTCTGATTCCTTTGGACCTTAGCTAGTAATCTAAAATTTAAGTTTGCTAGACAGGTTGAATGAAGAAAACTAACCACAGACAACTGCAACATAATCGTGTACCTTTGAGCTAGTTATTACTTGCTATCTTAAAGTTAGGGGAGACTGAGCCTATAGAGTCATTGGACTTTTATGGCAAGAGACACCGTATCCTGAAAGAGAAAGGTAACGTAAGTCAGACCAATCACTGCTAACAGTCTATTTCCAACATAAAAGGAAGTTTTGAATACTAATTCTGATGTGAATATCTATGCTGCCAGTGTCTTAAATTAGATAAAATTAATCCTGGAGGCAGTGATAGTTTCACTGGGAGTATGGAAAAGGCTTTGCGAAGACAGCATGACTTTCTCACTGTTAATTGCCCTAATTTTGTGGTTCCTAGTCAGTAGTGTGTGTCCAGATGAAAAACATGGCATCCAGGTAGATAAAGCTTCTATTTTTAAAAGTTTTTAAAGTTTTTCAACTAGTTTCAGACTTAATTTTAAAATAATCATTGTAGGTTATGTAATAAAATTAATAGTTTTTTTATTTTCTTAAACACAGATAATCTCTCTGAGGATCTCTGAATAGAAAAGGCATTTTGTTTAGGATATAAATAGAGAATTAGCAGGATTTAACTCTGCCCACTGAACATCTTTAAAAAAAGCTTTATATACTGAAAATAAAGTAAAAGCTGAACATTAAATACCTTTATTTTTCCAAGCTGATAACAAGAGAAATGACTTTGTTACCTTTCTTACTAGCTACTTGGCCATATAGCATGTTTGCTTGATGCTTAGAAAGTTATGATAAGATAGAGTAAATCAATATTTGACTCTTACAGGAAAATGATATCTCAAGAGATGGAACTGAAAAGCACAAGAAAATGACATATTTCCATTGTACATAATGAAATCTTTCTTGAACTTCAAAACAAACACCTGTGACTGAACGATTCCTGTTCTCTGCACAATCACTATGACCTGGCTTTTCCAAAGCATCAAAGAAATGTTCACTGAGAGTGTGTAGTACCAAGTACAGATTTTTTCTTATCTGACATGAAGGCTGTAAATCAATTTTCCTTTTTTTTTTTTTTTTTTTTATTTTATCTTTTGACATCTGAATAATAGTTTAAAAACAGGCTAAGTCTTTATGTTCAACATATGGAATTCTATATGGTACTTCTGATTTTAGACATGTATTTTGTGTGATCTCAATAACTTCTGGAAGGGAGACAGATGAATCTTGACTCTGATAGGGAAGGCAATGGAGAGCAGCCTCACATACATTAAGTTAGCTGGCATAAATACCCTCTTGGGAAACCAGGACTTTTATTTGCAATCTTTCCAGGGAATTTCATATAGAAGATTCCTCCTCTTATGTTAATTTACATACCTGCACTAAAATTTGATAGACTCTTCTCAAAATCTCAAAATATTTTCATGGACTTTACTATAACTGTTATAGTCATGAGAAGAGCAAAGCAGGAGAACGAAACAACTCTTGTGGAATTCGTCATCCTCGGCTTCCAAAATGTTCCAGAAGTACAGTTTATCCTCTTCTTGATGTTTCTAGTGATCTACATTACAACTGTGTTAGGGAACATCCTGATCATGGTGCTGGTTGTGACTGATCATCACCTTCATAACCCCATGTTCTTTTTCCTGGGGAATCTGTCATTCTTAGAGACCTGTTGCACTTCCACTATCCTGCCCAGAACGCTGGCAAGTTTCCTGACAAGCAAATATGTTATTTCATTTAATGGTTGTTTATTGCAGTACTTCTTCTTTACTGAGCTCGCAGGTGTAGAATGTTGCCTATTGACTGTCATGTCTTATGACCGGTACATTGCGATATGCAAACCATTGCATTATACGACCATAATGAATGGAAGGTGTTGCCTCCAGTTAGCAGGTGGATCTTGGATAAATGGATTGTTGGCCAGTGCCATAGTCACCTCTCTAATCCCACAGCTAACTTTCTGTGGCCCAAATGAAACTGATCATTTCTTCTGTGACTTCACACCAGTGGTAAAGCTCTCCTGCAGTGATACCTACTGGATTGAGCTTGTAACACTGATCTTGGCCTCCCTTTTGACTCTGCCTCCATTTCTCTTGACACTCATATCTTATGTGTACATCAGCAACACTGTCCTCAGGATCCCATCCTCCGCAGGAAGGCATAAGGCTTTTTCTACTTGTTCTTCCCACCTCACTGTGGTGACACTTTTCTATGGGACTCTGATTGTCGTGTACTTGGTACCAAAACCAAACACACTGGGAGGCCTCCACAAAGTTTTCTCTGTCTGCTACACAGTTCTGACTCCACTGGTCAATCCTCTTATCTACAGTTTAAGAAATAACAACATAAAGAAGGCCTTGAGAACAGCTATGAACAAATATAGGGGTTTTGATAAGGCATGACCAAGCTCCTGTCAATTATTAGGTGAAACCGAGATATCTGCCTCATGAAAACTTTTCATCTGAACCTAAAGTAGTCTTTTTCCCTGGAAAGGAGAAAAAGTTTCCAGCATCCTAAGGGAATCATGTAAGTGAGTGCTATAGCTGCTGGGCTGTTAGTGAAATTTCTTACCTTGGACTAATTAATGTGTAAGGATTTCTACAAAAAACCCAACATCCTTAAAGGAGGAGAGAAATAGCATAGATGTCTCCAATATTTCTGTGCTTGCCAAGTGTTTGGATTTATATCCACATCCAAACTCTCTAATTTTCAGAACTGCTTTCAAGGTGGCTCATTGTCTGGGCTAGAAACAGGAAAAATGATCTAAAAGTGAGTTGAGGTTTATGAATATATTTAGCTCTACCCCTACCAACAATACGGGCTGAGCTTGCAAATGCAGAAGGTATAAATGTAATCCCTAGTGATCAGATAAGTACAATGACGCAGAACTTATGAGATATGTGCCTTTTTGAACCAGCAGACCAGATGGGTTTCTGAAGAGCATCTCAACAGCACTACATACCCATCAGTGTGCAAATTATTTGCTTCCCTTGCACTGGGATTCCAAAACACAGACTGGTGTGGTTTTGTGTGCACCAGTTCCTAGACTTTTATTACAGTTGTGACAAAAGCTAAGGAATTGTAGTTGTGCGGTAGAAGGATGAAATTCAAGTTATAAATGTGGTGTAACTTTGTGCAAACCCATTCTACCTAGCTATTAATTTCTGGAGTGGTCCAGGAACTCCTCTGCCAGTCTCAGCATAGATGAGACAATGGCCTGACCTGGGACATAGTGCTAAACCTAGACTAACTGACAGGCTCTATTTGTATATTTCAGTGTGTTGGTTCACATTCTGGATTGAGAATCTCTCTGTCCCAGAGACTTGTCCTGGCAGTTTCTACCAAAGAACAGATGGGTTTCTACATAGATAAGACACCTGGAAATCACAGAGGAAAGAATGATCCTAAAGTAGAGACATTTGAACATAGGATAGGGAATGTGTTGTGCACAGTTAAGATGAAAAATAGCAGTGGATCGTGTATGTGCTGGAGTGATCAAAAAGAGCCACAGACCAGCTCAATATAATTCAGGAGAAAACACTTCAAGGAGTCTCATCTTATCCACCTGAAGCTGTTGCTGCAATGACTCTTGCAACAGAGTGTCCCATCACCATCTGGATAGGAACAAAATATCCTTTCTGGGAGATTTTAATTTACCTTCTGAGCATTACCTTTTGCAGAGATCCCAATGAATTATTATTACTTTCTAATAATCACTCTGTGACCATCTGTGCAACACAGTCAATGGAGGGTGTAGTAGGTCTGCCTGGGATGGAGTTAACTTTCTTCAGAGTAGCCTATACAGTGCTGTGTTTTCTATTTGTGGCTAAAATAGTGTTGATAACTATGTATTAGATTTATGTAGCAAAGTTGGGGGCAGTAGGGTAGGTGAGGCTGCAGGAGAGGCCTCTGTGAGAAGAAGTTAAGTGCTGCCCCCATGCTGGACACAGACAGTTCCAGTCGGCTCCAAAACAGACCCATAGCAGGGCATGTCTGAGACCATGAGCCAAGCTGGTTGTGCCCCTGGGAAAACACATGTAAGAGCAGAAAACTTCAGACAGGCAGAGAAGAGCAAAAGAGAGAGTGAGAAACAACCCTGCGAAAAACATGGTCAGAGGAAAAGGAGGGCTGCGAGCAAGTATTGCCCTACATCCCATGGAGGACCACACTCCAGAGCAGCATGATTTTTCCTGAAGGAATTGCAGGCCATGGGAAAGACCCCGCTGGAGAAGAGGAAAAGCTGAGGAGGAAGGAGCAGCAGAGACGAACTGTTATATACTTGCCATAACACCCACATCCTCCACACCCCCTGCTTTGCTTGGGACAGGGGTTCGGGTAGGGTAGAGGAGTCAGGAGTAATGGAGTGAAGTTGAGCCTGGAAAAAAAGGGAGAGGAATGTGTTGTTCTATTTTTTGTCTTTGTTTCTCACTGCTCAAATCTGTTTTAATTGGCCATAAATGAAATTAATTTTCCCTAAGTGAAGCCTGTTTTGCCCATGATGGAATTAAGGTAAATGATCTCCTTGACTTTACCTTGACCCATGAAGTTTTCATTCCATTTTCTCCCTCTGTACTGTTGAGAAGGGGGAATGAGAGAGCAACTAGGTGGGAGTTTGGCCCTTAGCCAACATGAACACATCACAATGACACACCAACATTTTGACTCTTACTGAACAGTGCTTGCACAGCATCAAGTCTTTCTCTCTTCGTCTCCATCCCCATGTACACACAGAGAATAAGCTGGAGGTGGGCAGTAGGTTGGGAGGCTACATAGCCAGGACAACAGCTGACTCAAATGGACCAAAGGGATTTTCCATGCCATATGACATCACATTCAGCAATAAATGCTCAAGGAAAGGAAGAGAAAAGGGAAACATTTTTGGTTATGGCATTTGTGTTCCCAAGGAACTGCTACATATGCTGATGCCCTGTTTTCCAGGCATTGGCTGGATGTCTGCCTCCTGATGGGCAGTAATAAATGAATTTTGCTTTGATTGCACACACAGCTTGTTAAACTGTCATTATCTCAATACATGAATCTTCTCTCCTTCTTTCCATTTTCTCATCATCCCACAGCAGAAGAGAGTGAAAGAGAGGCTGTATGGGTGTTTGTCTTTTGGCCAAGTCAGCCCACACAGAGCATTTAATTGATACAGTCAGTGAAGTCTGGAGAGCAAACCAGATTGCTCAGAAGTGGACCCTCACTTGATCAGCTGAGGTCATCTTTATACACAGCTGAATGTATTGATAAGGGCTAAATTCAGTCACCTGCATGTACATATCTGTTGCCACCTGATAAGTCCTAGAATGTCTCCTCTGGTGTCCAACTGTTTCTCCAGAAGGGAACAGGTCTACATCTATACTCTTTCCATCATCATAGGCAAGAAATGGACTTCTGTGGAACATGTTCGCAGTGAGGTAAAGATGTTTATTTACTAGATCTGTGCATCAACAAAAGTCTTCAAATCTATAAAATGACATTTCAGCAAAACAAGTCAAATTTCCTAAGCCTTCACTCCTTTTGCATAGAAACATAAATGGTGTTGAGACAGAAGAAAGCTAGAGAGAGAGATTATTTTGATTTATGTCATGTATGAAGATTTTAAAAAGCCACCAAAGAAAACCCTGGAAAAAATAACAATTTTATAGACAGAAATATATGAGCTTGTAGTTACTTTTCCTTCCTATATTTGTCCACTGATATTAGTTCTAGAGATGCAGAGATTAAAGGAACTGCCCATGTGTTCCTATTGGAAGATACATTCACCAGGACCCTGAAGACACAGTGATGCTCTAATTGTCCTCATCAGTGTCATCTGGGATCTCTACCCATGCATCATCTGTCCATAGGTCTACCAGCTCCAAATAATCTCAGGCCAGATCATCTCCCTGCCATGCACACACACACGCTTACCTGAGCTGTATCATAGGTAAGCCTATGCTCAGCCCTATCCCCTGCTGTTCCTGACTTCTTTCAAGGCCTCCTGAAAGGAGGAAGCTACATGACACCAGCCTTGCTATCACTTTATTCTACATAATAATGCCCACTGAGATACCTCTATTGTTAGAAAACTTCTCCAAAGTTTCTTCATAAGGATTCCTTGCATTCTGAATATATGCTTTCTGCTTTTCACAGAACAGTACATATAATCAAAAAGCATCAGATCCTAAGATTGGATTAATCTTTCTAACTCTGCTTTTGAGACTAAAAGTTACATACACCATAGAATCCATTTATTTTGATACACTTACTTAATTAATTACTTTTTTTTTTCTGTTCACTGTGGGAAAAATTTATAGGAGCTAGTGGCATGCTAGTGGCAAAGCCGTTAATGGCTAACTCATTAATATTAATGAAAGTACACTTGATTAAGAGCTTTTCTGAAAGGCAGCTCCTACTTTGCATAGTAGAAAGATTTGTTGCCTTGCTGGAGAAGGTAATTCTCTTGCAATTCTGTCATAAAACTTTGGTTCATTTTCCACCAAAAACGGAGAATTGTGTCATATGCAGCACAGAAGACGAAGTCTTTCAAATGGCTTGTGGTGGTGTCATTGTGCTTCCAAAGTTACTCTATTTATTTTTGTATCTCTTAGTTAACAAAGGTAGCAGGTTCTCAGCTCTTGGTTGGTAGCACCATCTTGCCATGGCTTGTGTAATCCTGAATTTCCTCAGGAACAGGGATTTCAAATGAGAATTTCCTGCTTAACTTCATTGAAGTCTTACTTGTGTGGGAATATGCATGTTTTCATGTGAATATTAAGTGTATTCTGAGAAACAATACTGACTGTGTTTTACACTCTTGAGCCTCATTTAACATAGAAAGGAATCTAGGCAACATTTTCCATTAAGTTTCTCTTGTTCACCCTTTTTTGTTTGGTTAAGATTGTAATAAATGACAAATAAAGGAATGCATAAATAAATAGTGGAAGAAAGTTTCTAATATTTCCAGTGTGCTGTACTACACAGGAAAATTGTTTCTTAGAAGTGGCTCAAAGATCAGATGCATGTAGGTCCTGCATTTCTGACATTACCATGCCATGGCTAACAAGGAGGACAGATTATTTTTCCTGAAATGGAAGTGCATGCCTAGGGGCTTCTGCAGAGCTCTGTCCTTCGGCTGAGACTGTTAAGGGCCTTGCTGATCTAGGAGATAGGTTTGATTCTCTACAGATGGCCTGACATTGACTGGACACTGAATGGCAAGAACAGATCTGACAATGGCTTTGACAAATTGGAGCAAAGTTATTATAAGTTATTATAAGCAAAGACTTATCTGTTATCCGTGACCAATGTGAGGAAGTGATAAGAGATGATCTCAAATGGCAGCCAGCACGATTGACATTAGAACAACCTTTCTAAGAAGAAGGTTAGTGAATTGCTGGCACAGACTGATTAGGACTCTTCTACTCTTCCAGAAACCTCAGTTTTTCATCGTATCATTCAGCTTCCTAACATGATCCCCCTGGATTGTGTTAGCCCTCCCAGAAAATAACTGCCTGCATGGAAGCTCTAAATCTCTCTCTAATCAAATGGTTAATGCAAGCTGCAAAGGGAAAGCAATGACTTTTCTTCAAAGTGGTATCGTCTTCTTCCAAGAGTTAAGCATGAGCTACCAAGTAGAGAAGAATATGCAGAAACATCTGTAAAATTTCACTGGGAAAGGAAGGTGAAAGAGCCAGGCTCAGAAAAGAAACATTACAGTAATTGCATGTTAGAGCGGACTTCTAAGAAAGGTTAGCGAGTTTCCTTCTGTCCTAACGGGAAAGTGATGACTGTCAAGGATACAGTGTAACACACTGGGTAGTAGAAAGCATTTCTTGTGGCGCTATTGATCCATTCTGTTACATCTCAAGTAATTTGTAACAGAACAACATCTCAGTTCAAATTACAGCACTACAAATTGCAGGAGACAACTGACACATGCTTTCCCACGCTACTCCGTGCCTCAATGTAAATTGCAAACTGCTTATCTGTTTCATGAATTTGTGCAAAAAGGAGTAAAAATGAGAAAAAATCCTTCAGTGTTCTGAACAGATTCTGCCTTTATTTGTAAGCAATGAAGGTATTGGTATAATTCAAGGAACCAAGTCATTTTCAGTTAATGAGGAAAGCAATGTAGAGATGTTTATGGAAGCCAAGACTTTGTACTAGAAACAGCACAAAATCTTAAAGAAAATGTATACAAGAAATCAAAGTTGCTGCCTTAGATGATCTTAGCACAGATTTGAGCACATCTGCATGTCATTTCTTCCTTCAATTGTCACAAAGATGCACTTCTGAACTGTTTTCTGTGTGGACAGGAGAGATGACCAAAAACTGACCAACGAGTATTGCATCTCACACATGCTATACTGAGTGTAAAGCTAAAGGATCATGGGGGCTTGCCCGTCTTCTTTCATGGCCAGCATTGCTGTAAGACTCTGCTCATCATCCTGCCTCCAATCCCAATCTGTGTATTCCTGATTCTGGTTCCTGTCTGCTGCCCAGTCCAGTCTGGGACATTCGGATGCCCCCCCTGCCACGGCAGCAGTGCAAGCCACCACAGCTTGCAGTTCCCTGATTATCATTGGGAAGTTCAGTATTGGTTTTGTATATTTTTATTTCCATTGTTAGTAGTATTAATATTATTATGCTCTTTTTCATTGTTATTGTTTTATTAAAGTAGTTTTAATTTTCCAACCTGTAAGTCTCTCTCCCTTTTCTCCTTTCCTTCCCCTTCTGGGAAAGGATGGGTTTAATAGAGATCATCTACCACCTGTTTTAAGCGCCAGCCCAGCCTTAAATGGTGACAACTTGTCAGATGTTCCCCTTAGATACAGTTTCTGTACTAACATTGAAAGGTTATTAACACAAGGTCCATGATGTATATTGATGCAAAGAATTATTTCAGAATCAAGAGTCTTTTACTCTGTTCCTTTAGATTTTAGTGAATCTGCTTTTGTTTTACTTTGGGAATGTGATGGCATATCTAAATGTTACAGCTCAGGGTTTTTTCTCTCCCCAGTTCTGTATTTGAATCCAGTTAGTAAGATAGATCTAATGCTTCTTTTGAACTACCTTTTGCTACAGAGGAAGGCACAGAGCTTTTGAGCAAAGAACGGGGAACAATCTCCTGTGTTCATGCAAGCTCGTCCTCATGTTTACTTTTACCAGCTGCCACTGTGTCCACATAGGGGTATGCCCTTCTCCTCCAAAAAATGCAGTCAAAATCAAGTCCTCAAGCCAGACACAAAACTGCTATCCCAGTATCTGAAGGCTGTAAAGGGGCAAGACAGGTATGTAGTATGTTTGCTGTCATTACGGTGTCATGTTTAACAGCAGACAAGCATAGTCATAACAATACTGATCTTAAAAGATCTCTTCCAATGCGTATTTGTGAAAGGTCTAGAGAACAATTCTTATGAGGAGTGGCTGAGGGAACTGGGGTTGTTTAGCCTGGAGAAACAGGGTCTGAGGGGAGACCTTATTGCTCTCTATAACTACCTGAAAGGAGGTTGTAGAGAAGTGGATGTCAGTCTGTTTTCCTAGGTAACAAGTGATAGGATGAGAAGAAATGACCTCAAGTTGCACCAGGGGAGTTTTAGATTGGATATTAGGAAAAATTTCTTTGCCAAAAGGGTTATCAAGAATTGGAAGAGGCCGCTCAAGGAAGTGGTTTAATCACTATCCCTGGAGGTATTTAAAAGATGTGTAGACGTGGTGCCTAGGGACATGGTTTAGTGGTGGACTTGGTAGTGTTAGGTTTATGGTTGGACTTGGCAATCTTAACAGTTTTTTCCAACCTAAATGATTCTATTTTTTTTAACCTCAAATTATTAATTTCGGAGCTTAGCTTAACAGATGAAAGTAATTACATTTTCAGAATGTAGTTTCCATTCCTACCTGCTTGTGGAGCTGCTAAAATTTTTACTTTTGCGAGGCATTTTTTTTTATGCTAGAAATTTAATTGTAAGGCTTTGAAAGGATGGAAAACTAGGAATTTCGTCTTAGATAATTGGTCGTAACTGTGCTGTAGGCACTACAAGCCTTTCAGTCATGCTCATTTACAAAGTTCATAAGAGATGATGAGAACTAAAATCCAAAAGATCAGCCCCTGCTTCGCTCCTCAAATCCACCTTTCCCAACCAGATCAGAACAATACTGCATGTTTTTGTATTTCTATGGCCTCCAGGGAACAGGCTTCCCATCTGAGTAAAAGACACCTCCATCTGTTTTCTGCTGAAAAGAATAGAAAGAAAGAAAGGGCATACTGGATGGAATACAAAGCTAGGACAGAAAGAGATACTGAGGATTCAGCTACTGGAAGCGTTTCAAAGCATTCAAAGAATCAAGTCTTAGTAGTAATGGTGTCTCAAAAAAAATAGGTGAATACTTTCTTCATGCTTGCTTGCTTGCTGTTATGAGAAGCTGTCAATTAAAAAAAAAAAAAAAAAAAAAAAAAAAAAAAAAAAAAAAAAAAAAAAAAAAAAAAGAAAGGAAACATATATCAATACGCACCAATCTGCAGCAATCTGCACACAGCAATCTGCATGGATTGATCATCCCTTCCTTGAATGTAGGAAATCTTGTACTAATTTGCTTGGATTGTGTTTCAAGTAAAATTCTCATAACAAAGTGTCTTGACATTGACATAACCAGAAATAATGTAGGAGAAGGGCTCCTTGCAGTCTTTTTATTTATTACTCATGTTAGTACAATCAATATCACAAATTTAATAATATTTCTTAAAGCCTACTATGACTTCAGGGGGATACACTACTCCGGACAGGGAATTCCCTGGGGAGTGCCAGTGGAAGGAATCTGAAGCAGAGGCAAAGTACCTCAAGTAGAAATCTGTGAAAGTCCAGGATGACAGCTGAAGTGAAATCAGGGAGGAGTAAATGGAAGATTTTATGTAATGCTCAATTTACTACCACCTCTGAATGGATGCCCAAAGTTCAGGTCTTCTCATGCCAAAGCAGAGGGAGCTATTGGAGATGGCAGTGGCCAGAGGGCTAGGAACACAGAGGACACCTCATCCCAAGCTGCAGAGGCCATCACAAACAGGATCTAGGGCCCAGCTGTGAGTGGCAGCTGCAGTGGCTCCTGCCAGGGTTCCCCAGAGCAGCTGGGCCCCTCCAGGCACTTTCACATGTGCACCTAAGGTATAACTACATTTTCAGGCTGGTCACACAGATCAACATGGATAGAAACACTCTGCAAATGCTGATGGCGCCAGGAGCCTCATCCCTTTCACCTCGCTGACTGGTCAAGGGTGAGGGTCTGTCAGAGGGGCATACATACATCTGGAAACTTATGTGTGTATATATATATACACACACACACAAACACACAATATATGTTAGATGTTGAAATCTGAACTAGTCACCCAGGCAACTGGGTCTACACAATAGAGTAGAAAAATGAGACGACTTCATTCAGTGCTCTTAGAGCCTCAGTTTTTGGCAGGACATGAACAATTATTAAGCTTCCATAAAAAACTGTAACAACAATGAGGTGGG
>NW_009605541.1:10810-11607 GCF_000690535.1 Cariama cristata | reverse complement strand
TTTAGTGGGTTGTAAAGAACCAGAACTAGTACCTGTAGTAATAGTTCACAAATTCTTGAGAGATTGTATGAAGAAAAGAACTGTTCAAAGATCTATATAAGACTGTAGGAAATTATAATGAAATCACCATGGTGATGTAAAGTATATCCTAGGTAAGAAAATGATACTTGAACAATCTGTAAAATACAGCCAAAGTTTACAAGAAATAGTAAATTATACTGGATTGTTGCAACTGAATATATGCAGGTATATGCATACATACTGATTACTTAAGTAAATGCTGTGGTGATGCGAATGTGTAAAAGACTGACAAATCAGGTCTATTTCAAAAGTCAAAATGAGAATTTACTGGATTGACTTTCATTAACAGTACGCTTAGTTAATGATTAGTTCTTAGTCATTATCATTCATCATCACCAAATATATAGAGCAAGTTGTCCTTAACAAGCTTGTAAATTATGTTAGAGTACAAAATGCCAGAGACAATCCTGTACAATTAGCACTGATTTTTAGTCCTTGATGGTTTTTACTCATGGAAGTCAAAGTGATTAGTCTTTAGAGATTTTTGAAAAGTGAAGCTGGAATTGGAGTGGGCATCTTGTTTCTTCCCCATCCTCGCTCTCATCAATGACATCTTATGTGCCTTGGCCTCCTTCCCAAAAGGAAGGTGATCTCATCTATTCACAACATAAGTAATTTTGTTTTGGTGACCAGGACTTGTTCTGGTTTCACTGAGCATCTTGCTCATTGTGGTGACCTGACCCTGGCCAGCAGCCAAACTCACATCCTGCCTATTG
>NW_009605541.1:0-10779 GCF_000690535.1 Cariama cristata | reverse complement strand
TCCCCGCGCCTGCTGAATGGGGAGAAAATAAAAGAAAGATGAGAAGACTCATGGATCGAGATAATGACTATTTAATAGGAAAAGCAAAAACTGTGTACATAGGCAAAGCAAAGAGAAGAATTCATTCACTACTTCTGATAGGCAGGTAGATGCCCAGCCACTTCCTGGGAAGCAGGGCCTCAGTACATGTGTCTGTGGCTTGGGAAGACAAACACCATGTCCGTGAATGTCTCCCACTTCCTCCTCCTTTCCCTGATCTTTTTGTAGCTGAGCATGACTTTAGATTGTATGGAATAATCCTTGGCCAGTTTGAGTCAGCTGTCCTGGCTGTGTCCTCTCCCAATCGCTTGTTCACCATCAGCATACTTAGTGTGGGAGATGGGAAAGAGAAACACTTGATGCTGAGCAAGCACTGTTGAGCAATAAGCAAAACATTGGTGTGTTATCAACACTGTTTCAGGCACAAATGCAAAGCACAGCACCACCCAGGCTGCTATGAAGAAAGTTAACTCCATCCCAGCCAGATGCAGTAGACTTACACTGCAGGATTATCCAGGTTCCATCGGATCTTGCTCCTGCTTGTTCTACGTCTTTTGCTCTAACCACGTATGTGTTGTGCTGTACCCCACTCATGCACTTACACCGCAAGTCTCTATTTTCCTCCTCACAGTTACATATTAATTAAAGATTTAAGCTCAGAGTTGTTACAGAATACAATTAGTAGCACAACAATATTACAAAATGCTTCTACACACTGACCCCATATTCTTTTTTGGTGTAGTTACTTTTTGGTTTCAAGGGAAGCAAAAATTCATTGTATCTTGCACAGACTGCTTCTGCTTTGGGGGTACAACAGGCTTCTGCTCTGGCTATAGGGTCTACAAAAATGATATGATAAATATGATAGAAGAAACTTCTACAAAGACCATTCTGACTATTATTAAGCCAGATGGTAAGCCCAAATTCAAATTGATTTCTAAAGTATTTAAATTCCTATGGTCAATTGTGTTCTTAGGTAAGTACAGGAGCAAGGGAGAAAGCCTCATCCCATCATTATTTCCCATAATTTTTTTTTTTCAACCAAAGTTCATGTGGAGGTATTAAAAAATTCAAACATTTTGAAGACTATGTGCTCATATAAAGCAAACTGTTCAGCTTCCAACAAAAGAAATAACACTTTTGGGGCTCATAGGCCCATAAATAAGATGTCTGTCTTTGACCAACATAAAAGGTTTCACTGAAGGAACAACATTCAAGGCATTTACTCCAACTACTACTTAAAAATAATTGAAAAAAATCTATTTCAACTTCCTATTGTTCTTAAATTACCCTATTCCAAGGTTAGTAGCAGAAGTATTTGAATTAAATGGAAAAGATTACCTCTTATAGTGATCTCCTATTAAGCTTTTGCAGAACATGTCAAGTAGCAATGTAATACCACACTGTATATCATACTTTGTTCACCAGAGTCTTCCAGGTTAGTTAATAGTAGACGAGTCACAGTTCATGAATGGCTCATTCTGACAATTTCATAAACTGCTCAAACATATAAGTTTTTACAAAGAACAGAAAATAGTTTTGTAATAAGATTTGGAGACCTCTAGCTAGGTAGAAGCTTTGCTAATATATTAAATTCCAAACTGATATTTTAGGATAATCTATTTACCTATATCTAAATGATAAAAACAATAATCTCATGGCTAATAAAGGTAATGTTTTGCATTACATATATTTAAAGTCAAATCAGTTCAGTGTAATCAGAAGTTTTACTCCAGGAAAATGAAATGGATCATATTCTATGGTAAAAAATCTAAACTAATTGTGTTTCAGAAGAAAGAATATTCTTTTTAAAAAGAAACTTCATGGTATCCTGTCAAGGTAACATGTGTATTCCTAATTATACACCAATGTCATACTTCCAAACCAGAGTTAAGGATAATTCATAAGGGAGAAACAGATAAATTCTGTGTTGAGTGAAGCTTTGAGTGTATTGTATCTATGGAGAAAAGAGCTAAGAAACTCTTCAAGAGTGACCAAACTGTTCAAACTTACAGCTTTTTCTGATTTCACTAAGAGTTTACGTCCAAATTTCATAATTGCCTTGATTATGTGGAAGCCTGAGTTTCTTTACAGAAATCAAATTCTACTTCTATATTGCTCATAAAGTATTATTGATTACTGATGATTGATTACTATTTTTCATGTCTGAAACTAGTAAGCTACTTCCAATGCATGTTTAACATGACTGCTATGTCTGCTCTGGGAGATAAAGGTTTCAGAGATTTGTGTTCAAGAGCTCCTCTGTGTAGAGCTACAGAATTTGGCCTAAAGTAGCCTTTTAGCACAATAGTGAGAATTTGAAATGTAAATAGCAAATATTTTTGGTCCTAACAGCATGTCTGCACACATATTTAATTCACAGGAGAAATAATCAGCAGAATTCAGTTGTATAATTCTCAGTACCTTACAGACCATACTTCTGCTCAAATCTGGTCGATAGTAAAGTTCCCCTATACAACTAAAGACTTGAAAAGAATATTTTCAAAATGTCAAATACAGCTGCATTATAAATTAACAGTGAAAATACGATATACATTCGTACTCCCATATGCACTTTAATACATGCAGAAGAAAAACTGAAAGGAAGTGGAGAAGTTGTTTTCACCTTAATGGCTCAGTCTGTGGGCAAGCCTTAATTTTCTAAAACAACACTAATACAAACAAATAAATCATCAGGGAAAATACCTGTCAGCTATTGCAATTTAATCCTGCTCCAGGGAGCTTTAGCACTAACTTCTATAAGGCAAGAGAGTCTGTGTTTACTAAGTAGTCTCCATAAGGAGATGAGAATCATTGTGGCTTTGTGTGACCTGTATCAGTTTAGATGAGGCTACCTATTTCTGATTTGAATATATCAGTGTTAATTTAACCATATCAACCTAGTTCATACGTATTTACATGAAATTTATAACTTTTAATCAAAACTACTTCATCTACATGACAATAGAAAATGAGAAAAATACATGTGTAGAAAATGCTATACAGTTGAAAGGAATACATTCAGATAGTTCAAACTAACCACTTGATAAGGCAAAGTTTAACAATATCAGATTTGTCAACAGTATAATTACATTTTCTTTTATGTAGAATCTAACTTTGAAGAACTAAAATAAATTTATCGGGATAAGCATATCTAATCTGAAAGCATTTTGCAGATATGGGTATTACTTTTCACCTCTAAAAACGCAGTGAACAGCTAATAGCTAAAGAGAGAGTAATACTCACTGCATCAATCACAGTGACTCTTCTGTCCTCTGTTTCTGTGGGTTGTTTTGTTGGTTTGAGTTTTCTGGGTCTTTTTCTGTATTCAGAAAATTGGAAATTACTATGTAATGCTTTATGAAAAATGAAAGATCACAAAATAATCATGGTCACAGCATCACAACTGAGCTTCACATTAGTGAATTATGAAGAAATAATGTCACACACACTCTGTAGCTTTCATAAATTTATTAATTTATACTTTCATTTATACTTTCATAAATTAAGAAATCAATACAATTATTTAGGTTTAGATATTTATGTTACTGAACAACTCTGAGTCTAAAGTGGAAAAAAAATCCACCCCCTCATTATATTTAACAATTGTTTGTAGATGATAAATTACATCAGCTTTGTTAAGTTTTATAGGGAGAATGATCACCTGACAGAGACTAATATTTGACATATATGCTTTTATAAATTTTTGCATTATCTTGGATTCAGATAGTGTAATAGATATGTCAGGTTCGCCAGCCTTTGCATGTTTTCATTACACATATGACAGTGCAATAGATCATAACATAATGCTTCTCAGATGCCTTTCATTCATATTTAGCTTATGTCTGTGTTGGTTCACAAACTACATTTCTGAGAACCAAAATGAAGGCCATTTATTTTAAAAATCTATATATCACAATGTGAAAAGAAATACTGGACATAATTGGATGGATACATTTCTTTCTGTCTCACATAAGAGACATACATTGCTATTTCTCACCAAGGCAGGATATTCATTTTCAGTTGCATTCAAAAGCTAAAGTTTATCTCTTGATACTCAAAGTCCTCCAAAAAGAAAAAAAAAAAAAAGGGAAAAAAAGAAAAAAAAAAAAAGAAAAATAAAGAAAAGAAAGAGAGAACACTTATAGCAAGAAGAAATAAGATTAACTGAATTTGGACTACATTACAAAGAGTGTTTCCTAGGTGCCTTTTCTTATTGAAATAATACCTTGAATTAATAGGTTGCTTATTAAGCTAGAAAGTTTTTCAGCTTCTTTTATTTTTGTATCAGTAATCGAGTGTGCCATACTTTACTTCTTCTTGGAACATAATTTCATGATTTCATTATAAGTAAAGGCAGAAATTTTCTAGAATGTTATTAAAACTTGAATCACCATTTCTGTGATACTCATTTTCTGATAAAACAATAGCGCTTTAGATGATAGTGCATTATTGTATTATTTTTTGGTATTACACGTAATTTTCCTCCTACCTAAATTCTATTTCATGGACTGTTTATATCAGTCTGACACTCAATATGGACTGCCAGCACTGACATTTCAAGCAGAAGAGCTTGAATATCATATTCTTGGAGTTCAGAATTTTATTTTCCATCCAGGAGTTTCCAACACTGACATTTTTCTCCTAGACTTCAATTGCTTTTTGAAGAGACAGAATAAAACATATTTTCCTCTACATAACGCTGAATGCTAAAATGCTGAAACCATCTTATTTCAACAAATATAGGTCTCATTGTATTGTAACTAGCTTACCAGTATACACAAAGTAATATAGGTATTGAGCTGAAAAAGAAATATAAACCCAGTATTAAATAGTAAACCCATTAATGCTCTGCATTTATCCTGTGCAGTTTATATTGATGGTAAAGATCCATGCGGGGATTCGATGCTGTCTTATTAAATCTCTAATGTCTTTTCTAAATTTAATAATTCAGTAGAACAGATGAAACATTACTAAAAACCAACAAAAACAGTTGTAGAGGAACCCTGATCATTTTCCTGAGTTCAGTATGGGTCACACAGTATTCACCACTGTTCACAGATGCTACCTTCTCTTGACACAAACTCTCAAGGCAATGAAAAACTAGAGACAGGGAAATATGGAACACTTCATCTCAGTGGAAAATATAAGGAAATTGCTAAAGATTGGAAAGAAAATCTTACATATTCAGTGAGACATAATTCAAAGAGCATCAACTATTTGATGGGACAGCCAAGTTGGGAAGAGTAGTATGGGGCCTAGAAGTCTAGGTATTTCCTGTTCTGTGTCATAACTGCCTTTTTGATTATGTGTCTAGGGTTGTCTTCAATGCAAAATTCACTGTGACTGTGACAAAAAGTCTACAAAAATGACCGGTAAATATTGCTCAACTCCAGTGCTAGGTAGAAGAAGATGTCTGAAGGTCTATTTGGATGCTTGTGCTACCATAGTTACATATCCAGCCCACTGTGAAGGCTATAGATCTTTTCCAAGTACTATAGAATATGAGTAGAAAATAACCTGTCTTGTTTGCTTTCACAGGAAACATAGGCTATTGTAGTTCATAGATAGAGACAAAGTCCATAGAGACAAAACACAGCAAATGTCCTATACAATTTGAAGTATGTCTGGTGGTGTGTTTACATCCCTTTCTGTGTTTGTAACCATCCTCAGAAAGGGAGTGTCTCATCTCAGTCATTATCAGTGTGATCCAAACAGTAATGCAATCTGACAACGCATTATAAACCTAGATCTATTGAGGCAGTAAGAAAGATGATTAATAGACTCCCATACAGTAACTCACCTGATCACCGATAGCAAATATAGGATTATAAGTGATGCTGTGGTTCCAGTGGACCATCAGGGATACTTAGCGTATGGATCATCCAACATAAAAGCCATTCACGCAAATGCTTTTCAGATGTTGAAAAGAGATGTGCTGTCCCTTGGTTCAACCAAAGGTAGAGCGATTTCAGAGAATCAGACCTCACATGGCAGTAGTGTGCCCTACACATCACCTCGGATGATGTGGGCAGTACCCTACCTATGTGACGATGTCAGTCAAGGGGCAGTATGTCAGGGGGCAGCATGTCAGTTACTTTGGCCCTCCTGGAGTTTCCCATGCCTTTGCCTGTTCATTTACTCTTGCAATTATTTGCCAGCCTTTCTTAATCTAAAAGAGTTGAGTTGGTAAGGTTCTACTATTTAAATCACTGAGGATAACCTATCTTGTTTTGACTGCACCAGGCGTTCAGATAATTACATGCTTGCCTGTCAAGTCTGCAACAAAGAAAGGCTATCATATATAACTGGGAGAGAGAAAGTACTCAGCTAGGCTGAGTTGGTAACCTCTTTAGCTCTGCATAGCTGCAGCCGAAGAGAATGTGTGAACAACATTTAAGGATTTTAGACAGTTTATGGGAATTTTCAAAGTATTCAGCACTGAGCTAACTTTTTTTTTTGTTGTCGTCATTTTATCATCAACATTTATCATCAAAGAATAAGAATTGGACTTTCGGAGATAGTTTAGAACCAATTTGTTTTGATAAACTTCACCTTCAATATTTAGCATATTAACAGTGAGAAATGCTGTTTGAGAGAATGAAATAGTTAGTTTACCTAAAGCTGCAGTCTTTGTGGACATATGTCCTTAGTCAAATTTCTTTTGCTAGCAGTAGTTAAGAAAATGCAGTTGGAATACCGAGGAATGTTTAACTACTCGAATAATTTGAACTGAATAAATGTAAATGGAAGCAAACAAAGAAGCCTTAAAAATTATGAGTAATGTCAAGATACCTAAAAGGGCTAAAGGGCAGTCATGAATTAAAACAGCTATAGAACTACATAGTGGACCAATTCTGGATTGTGCAGCTGACATTATAATTTCAAAATATGTTTAAAAAAATTCACAACAATTTTGATCTTTTGAAGCCAAAATACTATTTTCATAAAACATAATAATATGAACCAATTGTCACAAGAAGTCAGCTTTGAGGATTAAAGACCATTCTTCAAAGGGCATCAGGTCATCTAATTATAGGCTTTACTAGAAGTATATAAGTAATCTCATTGCCTTGGGCCCTTTTGAGGTCAATGGAGAGACATAGGTTGTGCCACAGAGCCTATCAAAAACTTGAATTCAATTTTTCAGATGCTTGCCTCTTTCAATTCACTCTGCTGAATGCCCAATTATGTCTCTCAGTTATAGATTTGAAATTAATGAGTAGATTGATTTGTGAGTGTGTCTAACATCTCTTCCCTAATCCTCACTGCCGTACCATAACTTCCGTAGTCCTGATGGCACTCCTGGGTGGAAAACACAACAGCTTCCATCAGTATGTGCGTCTGAATTCTCTTTCTTTGTAAACCAAGAAGTATGGGCTAGAGGAAGTCAGTTTCACATTAGTGTGCTGCTGGGTCTTATCTGACCACATATGTAGACAACCCTGCTTTGGCAAAGAAAACAGAAATGATATTGTGGTATTGCACGTGACTTTCAAAACCCTTAAGCCAACAAGGACGCTGAGTGCAGACCAGAACAAAGGAAATTGTAACAAGGAGATAAATATGTTCCCAAAGATTTTCCTGTTCAATGTTGTTCAAATAGCCCGCAGGAGAAAGAGTTCCAGCAGTCAGTTTTCTTTTATGTTTGAATTTCCAAGTAACACAGGTGGCCCTGACAACTAAGGATGTGTAATTTATACTTCTCTGAACTTGTCATGTGAAATTATCCCTACATCTAAATTTACTACATACACTGAAAGAAGGTTTCCTAATTTCCACAAGTCAAGAAGTGTGAAATAACTGACATTAAAAACCTTAAGGCTAGAAATACAAATGTCTAGAGAAACTATAATGCGTCTTGAGAAAAAAAAAAAAAACAACCAAACATAAACCCATTTACTAAGTTGTTTCAAGAAGTTTAAAACCTATATTGTGACTTCTACCTGCTGAAGGGAAAGGAAATTATATGTACAGCAGCATCTATCTTGGTAAATTACTAAAAAAGTAATTTTCACTATGTCCTAAAGAATATCCAGTCCAAGATATAATTGGATGCAACGTGAAATAAAGGACAATAATATGATATACTTAAAGCTGAACATTTCATGGAGCTAGTGGGAAATCTTCCTAATGTTAAAAAGTTATAGCATACTAAGGATTATTTCCATTTTATACTAACTTTCTTAGGATAAGGTGTTTCTATTGTGCTTGTTAAAAGTATTGACATGTATATACATGCATATTATGAATTATTTATTTTACAGAATCATAGAGTAGTTGAGGATGGCAGGGACCTCTAGAAACCCTCTGGTCCAAGCCTCTGCTTAAGTAGCATCAGCTAGACCAGTTTGCTCAGGTCTGTTTCCAGCTGGGATTTTAATATCTCCAAGGATGAAGACTCCACAGCCTCTCTGGGTGACCTGTTCCAGTGTTCAACCACAATCATCATAAAGGAGTTTTCCCTTATGTTCAGATGATATTTCACTTTGAGCCTGTTGTATTTGATGCTTTCACTGGATACCACTGAGAGAGCCTGGTTTAGTTTTCTTTAGTCCTTCCCATCAAGTATTTATACATATTGATAAGAACCTCTGAACCTTCTCTTCCACAGGCTGAAGTGTTCCAACTCTCAGCCTCTCCTCCTATGACAGATGCTCCAAGTCATTAATCACATCAGTGGCCCCTCACTGGACTCTCTCTAGTTGCACTGTATCTCTGTTGGGAAACACAGCACAGTACCCAGCACTCCAGATGTGGCCTGTCCAGGGTTGAGGAGAGAGGGGAAGGTTCATCTCCCTCAAACTGCTGGCAATGCTCTTCCTAATGCAACCCAGGATGCTGCTGGTCTTCTTTACCACAAAGACATATTGCTGCCTCATTTAGTTTTGTCAACCAGGACTCCTAGCTCCTTCTCTGCAGATCTGCTTTCCAGTTGGTTGGTCTTCAGCCTTTAATGGTACATGAGATTACTCCTCCACAGACGTAGGACATAGAATTTCCCTTCCTTGAACTTCATGGGATTCCTCCCTGCACATTCTTCCTGTTTAAACACATTCCTCTAAATGTCAGCATACATAACCATGTATCAACCACTCCTTCCACTTTTGTGTCATCTGCAGACTTGCTGAGGGTGCACGAAGCCTAACCATCATTTCTAGTAAAATATTTTTCATATCCTATATTGACATCATTCATATGTAAATGCCATGTTCTTTTCAAATAATGAAAATTTTTTTCAGTAATAAAACCAAGTCTTGATGTATCATCTATATTCAGCAATGAAGGATAATCAACTGCAAGCGACACTGCTGCAACTGAATCATTAAGTAATTAAGATTACATACTAGCTTCCTGTCTCATATACTGGCACTGATGTGCATATACACACGCCTGCATGCAAGTACCCATGCATACATACACAAACAAGCAAATCATATCTCAATAAGTTTTTCTGGGATACTGACTTCCCTTCCCTTCCCTTCCCTTCCTCTCCCTTCCATCTACACCCAGTCTAACCATTACTCTTCCCTTCCCTGTCCTTTCCTTCCCTTCCCTTCCCTTCCCTGCCCTGCCCTTCCCTTCCCTTCCCTTCCCTTCCCTTCCCTTCCCTTCCCTTCCCTTCCCTTCCCCATCATTAAACTCTTTCCATTCACCACACAGAACATCTTAAAGATTGTTTTGGAAAATCAGAAATTAAGCAAACTAGCAAATACATTGAGAAAAAAATAACAAAATATATTGGAAAAAAATATGTTCTTTTGAATGTTGTAGAGCTTGGGAACACACACATCAACAGTGAGATTTCTCTCACCGATACATAGACACATGTACAATGAGATAAATTATAGCCTAGAACAGTGTTTTTTTCTAGAATTTTCTTTTTTTCATATTTCAAATATCCTTCTGGTGTCAACCAAGATGTAAATCTTTGCAATACTTATGAGAAGTATCTTTGGTGGATAGGTATCATTACCCCTGCTTTACTGATAAAGAAACACAGAAGTTGAGAGTCTTATTTCAGGCCTCTAAATGAGCTCATTCAATCAGACTTTAAAGTCTGGGTATGGGAAGTTGAAAGAAGGCAAAAAAGGTATATTCTGTGTTCTGAGAAATTCTGATTTGCCTATATTCTTCATCTGCTACAACCGTGTCTCTATTTTTATCGATGTATGTATGTATAGTGCACAATTCTGTATTCCCACCCTTTTTCGAACAGGATTTGTAGCTAGAATGTCACAATCTAGCTTTTAACATTTGTTTGTGTATGGATTCAATCTCAAAATGTTTAGTGTTGTAGTAGTGTTGTAGTGTTTAGTGTAGTCAAATGTTTAGTGATACTAGTTTACACTTGGACTGAACTACGGAACTTAGGAGGTAAAAGCATGTATCATTATAGAATGAAAACAGAATGCTCTAGAGTTAAACCTATTATAGACTCACAGCCTCCAATGACTGATCACAGAAATTCAGATGTGCACACTGACCAGTGGACTATATTCAGAGCTAAAATATGGGGTTAATGATAGTGACTGAAACTACCCATTAGCTGTAAAAGCAGTCCCAAAAGATGGAAATAAAAGAAGATGAAATTATGTGTAATTTTAATCTTCAAGAAAAATTTATTTTAGCCTTAATTAAGGAAAGATATTTCAGTACTCATGACAAATAAGATGAAGTGTCATAAATAGATTCTGGCATTCTTCTGTTCTTTTATTATGTCCTTATCAGGGGAAAAAA
>NW_009605540.1:18525-29172 GCF_000690535.1 Cariama cristata | reverse complement strand
TTCCCCCCCGTCCCGCGAGGGCCCACCGCGTTCTTCTCGTTGCCCCTTCGCCCCCAGCGCGGTTCTTGCCACAAAGGCTTCTCGGGATTGATTTTATTCGAGCGGTGCTGCTAGATTTTTGCCAGCTAGTTCTTGGTACTGGGAGATGACTGTAGAGGAGCAGGTCTGCAGCTTTAACTGACGGAAGATTTTTTTGGCATGCAGCATTAAATATCAAAACCACACTGTGAAATGAAGATTAAGCACAATAGGATCAGGTGATCACTTGCCTTTATAGCTTTTTATGCATACTGTGTCATTTCTTGAGAGAATGGGTGTCATTCTGGGTTGAGTAATTGGGCTTTAGTTATACTAGAGTTCTCCGCATGGAAACGCCTCTGGGACTTGTACAGAAACTCTATAATGAAGTTGACTACCTTCAGGTGCCTTTCTTGTAGTTAAAGGGGAGAGTGGAAGTTCGGGGGAGAGACCTCAACCCAGAGAAGCTCACCAGACTTACTCCACAGACCCCATGGGGATTTATTTCCAAATATTTTTTCCTGTTTATGCCGTCAAACAGGGCAGGTACCTCTTTACGTCCCTTTTGGCTATCTTGCTTTCAAGCGTCAGCCAGAATCAATGAACTAAGGAGTTTCTTTGAGGCTGGGAATCAGTGAAACAATAACTTGAAGAACTTTCTAGCGCTCCTTCTGCAAATCAGTATGCCAAAGTTTCCGCGATCTTTCCTAGGAAGGGGTTTTGCTGACATTTTCATGAGCAATGGCACTGCACTGAATCATCAGCATTAATGAAACAAAGCCATGTGGGGGTTTCATCAGGGACCCACCAAAAGATCTGTCCCAATCTTGGAGATGCAAGCAAAAGCGGTGTGAATTTGTCCTGCATTTCTTATTCTTTTTTGTGATCTTCATCAGCTCTCAGCACTTCTGCAAAATCAAATAATCTGATTGTAACTGCCTGGGCAGATTTGGATCAGGAGGGGAAAGCAGAGCCAGGGCTTTGCTTTACTTTATGGGTCTGTGGTCCGTTTTTTCTGCATGGGTGGGGGAAGAGTTTCCATCTCGGTGTGTGCTCTGACTTTGTGCTGTGAAACCCTGCCGTTGTACCGTCTGCTGTGTCCCCGCACGCCCGGTGGGTGGGTGCCCTGCTGCCTGGCGCTGTTGGCTGTGCCAGGCTTTGCCCCTCCTGAGCACATGTGGAGAGGAAGGCAGAGGTGTTGGCCAGCCATCTCCAGCTGGCAGTGGCCCCGAGGGAGCTCTTCGCAGCCGGCACGCTGACTTTGTGCTGTGAAACCCTGCCGTTGTACCGTCTGCTGTGTCCCCGCACGCCCGGTGGGTGGGTGCCCTGCTGCCTGGCGCTGTTGGCTGTGCCAGGCTTTGCCCCTCCTGAGCACATGTGGAGAGGAAGGCAGAGGTGTTGGCCAGCCATCTCCAGCTGGCAGTGGCCCCGAGGGAGCTCTTCGCAGCCGGCACGGGCTAGCGCTGCCAGCACCGGTGTAAAGTGGGGCATGCTGGCTCCCCGCAGGCTTCCTATCTCAGCTCCAGCAGAGCAGCTGCCTCAATGTATTATTTCAGGCTCTGGGATGGATTGGATACTCATTTTTTTCCTCCAGGCAGGTTAATATGACATATGTCCAATACCATTTTGCTTATTCTGATGTTGTTATGATAGCCTAATGCTTCCTCTTTGTCTGTGCATGTCAGCTTTGATCATTAACCAAGCACTTGCTTGGTCATTAATCTATCTGTAAATCTCCTTGGAGAGGCAGGAGCTTTGGAATGAGAGGGTAAAGGTAGTGAGTACAACCTGACTTTATATTCCAGCACCACTGACATAGCACTCAAGAGGCAGCCCGAAGTTGGCATCTCTAATAGCAAAAGATGTTCAGAAGATTGTCTGTTCTGTGCTTTATCACATCAACTGGGTGTAACTCACAGGAGATGTGCTGTGGCAGCATCACTAAAAGGACAAAATGAGATGTTTGCCCTTGTGCGTGTGATGATTTCTCTTGGGCTGGAGGACCAGAGGAGCCTTGTCAGGGAGAGGCAGTGAGGCGGGTCATCCCCTCTGCTTACTGTAAGTGGTGACTGTGAGCCACTTACAGCTCTCGTGGAAGCATCTCCATAAGAGACACTTCCAAGATGAGCGTCAGAGCAGTGGCTCCAACACCTGTGGGATTGGGAGAGTGTCCTTTTAGTGGATAACACTTTTTTTAGTAGAAGGGACTTTGCTGCCAGTCTCCTGCCCCTGTGTGTAGGTACATCCTTATCCTCTGTGCTCAGATGGAGGAGGCAGGCAGGTTAGACTGCAGCGGTGTCAGCACTGTGCAGTGTGGTAGTTATTTGCATACTAGGTTAGTAAATAAAGTAACCAAAGCCTGGCTCAGTCAGCACTGAGCGCAAAAGATGGAGGAGAGGGTTGGCTCTGTATAGCACCATCTCCCCCACACACCACCTGGCGTGCTGGGAGAATGATGCGCTGGGGATGGAGTGCTATTTTAGGGGAATCCCTTCTGTGCTATCCTCGTGTGGGTTCCCTTCTCTGATCGCAGTTGTATAGGCAGAGAAGAGATGGTGGCTGGAGAGGCACATTCCTACATGTGTGTTTGGGGGAGCAAAAATAGAGGAAAGTAGAAATATCATGAGAGTTATCATTGTATTGTTTTCAGTTATTACACACAGAGTCAGTGCTCGAGGGGATGTCTGCTTCATCTGAAAGAAAAGAAGAAAGGTTTTGCTGCATTCAGTAGTGCAAGGCTACACCCTCTTGTCTGCTTTGCAGGAAACTTCCTTGGGACAGTGCTGGTTTTCCTGACACTGTAAGGTAAACTGACCCTCTTCGTCCGCATAATCCGCATTGTGTTCCATCTGTTACAGAAGATCTCTCACTGTCCCAACCAAGTAGCATTGCAGAGAGGGTGATAGATGTGTTTATCCTGACTTGTGCAAGGACTTCAGAACTGCACCCCAAGCCGTACGTTTGTGTACTGTGATTATATACCATGCAGTAAGCCTGTGGAGCCATGATACAGTAAGCCTTGCTTCTATGTACTTGTGTGTGGCTGGCGGACTTGCTTAACTTCACTTCTGCAAATATCAAGGTGGATGAGAATTGACATGGTTTATTAATAATGCACAGCAGCCAAGCTCATTAACCAGCTGGAGACATATTGTGGCAGTGATGGCAAAATAAAGCAGCTTGGAGGTTTCATTTGCAACAGCTTCTTTCCAAAAGCAAATACCGTGGACCAGGTACAATAGGACTGGTGCAGAGAGGTGTTAATTGCCCCACGCGTCCTCAGGACAGAGAGAGAGAGAGAGGTTGTGCCGCTTCCTTCCTGAGTAGTGTTTTCCGCTGGGATTTTATTTTCTTGCTTATTTCTTGGGGTGATAATCGACCACTTGGTGAATGGAAATTTTCCTGTCCCTTCTGGCTCTGTCCTTCCCTCTAGGAGCCACCTCCTGTCCAAGCGAGACGGGATTTCTCCAGTAGGATTGGGACAGTAGTTGCTTTAAAGCCTTGAAGAATAGTCTCCTATTGGGGAGGTGGTGGTGGGGCAACCAGAGCCCCTTGCAGAAGCCAAAATATTCTTGGGGTGCAGACAGGCCTTGTTTTTTTTACCTCCAAACAGGTTCAACTACATGAAGACGTGACTTGTAGTAAAGCTCCGGTCTTGGAATTTAAGCATTGCCTTCTATTTTTTGGTATATATTCTTTTTATGCTAGGAATGTCAACGTGCCTCTTCTCTCACATGCTAGGCTGCAACTTTACATTGCTTTTCCATCCTGAATAAGAAAAGATACGATGCCAAATGTCCCTGGTTTACTGACCTGCCGACCCAAAACTCGAGCCATCTCATCAGACCGATTTGACTGAGGACTCCTGTCAGTAGTGCTTGTTGCTAGGGTTAATGAGTGTGTAATAATTTGTTTTTCTTCTAGGTGTCAGCGCAGTTCCAGTGGAAAAAGACCATATTGAAGAAATGGTGAGTAGCTGTATGTCAGAGCAAATTTCAGAAAATATCAGTCACGTGCTCTCCATGTTTTGTCTTTAAACTCTCAGCGTAATGCTTTTTTTTCCTAAGGGTAAACTCTTAAGAGATCATTGGTGGTGTGGAACTCGGAGTCCCTTTAGCTGTCAGAAGATACCTGCATGCACTTCAGTGCGTTTGATGAAAATGGAAGCTGGCTTCTTGTGTCAGTGTGGTACCTTTGAAACTAGGTTGTACAGCTGCCCGAAAAATGATCTGAAATATTACTTGATAGTACATGTTACTGGACTGTAAAAAGTGAGATGGCAACTTTGAAGAAAGATGAAATAGCTACAGTTACCAACTGTGTCATGGACTTTCTAATGCAGTCCTCCCATCCCCTGCTTTGGAAAGAGATTCTTAACCTGTTGGATTAAATAAATGCCATTAGCTGCTCTCGGCACCTGTAACCTAACGTCAGACCCTGTAACTTGACATCACACCCTCTCCGCTGCTTGATAGTGTGATCATTTAGATTAGTAAACGCCTGGTAATAACTAAAAACAGTTAAAAGAGAGAAGGCTATGTAAATGCTTTATTGTCTCCTCCCATCCAGCCACCTAGATTGTCAACCTGAGACTCTCGTACCCCTGATGATCTGAGCGCTTGCTCACAACCAACAACTTCAACACTTGAAAATCATTTTGCGTGAATTTGTACAGAAGAGCTACTCTGGTAGTGCTTAGGATTAGAGGAGGTTGTGTGACTTTCCTAAATCCATCAATTTCCTCTGCTTCTGGAAGACTATCCAGTTGAAAGTTAAGTGCTAAAAGACGCAGGGCTTACAGCACACACACACAAAAATGCGGAGCATGTCACTTACAGAGGATATGAAGGCGTTTCTGGCTTATTGTCAATCCAAGCCATACTTCTGGTAACACCTTTGCAGCATCCTCATTTGGACAGATCCTACAGGATGATGCTCATCTTTTGAATGTGTGTTGTTTTTGGGTTTTTTTTGTAGAGTGCTGGTACCTCCTGCTGTTTGACTCTCCTTTGTACTGAAGAGGATATTTAATATTTTAAAATGTACAAAAGGAGCCTGCTACCTATGCAAACAAAAGGGGAGATAAAAAGAGCTAATGACTATCTTCTTCTTACTGGTATGGGAGTGAGGAGCAAAGCACTTGTTGCCCAGATGCACAGGAAGTTGTAGCAGAGCTGGGGATTACTCAATATTCATAAATACTAGCCTGAACTCTAATCCTAAACTAGCTTTCCTCACTAACTGGGTCAGAAGTAGGATTTCCATTTTTGCCACGAGAATTTTTTCTCCTATTTTGTTTCTTCCAGGTAACACGGTGCATAGTGGAAGTTCTGTCCAATGCTCTGTCTAAGCCAAATGCACCACCAATTAATCCTGAATGCAAAGAGATCCTGAAGAAGAGTAAGTACAACATTATCTGAACTTGTGAAAGGAATTTGGTAGATGGATTCTCTCTTGCATTGGAGCTGCTGAACTGTTACTTCAGCCTGTGTGAAACTGGTGCCTCCAAATTTCAGTGTCAGAATTCTGATTTCCTTCTGTTTAGTCTGTCTTCCTCAAAGAGCAAACAGCCTGACCTGGTAATTGTCAGGGATTCTTGGCTGACACGTGTGGTTGGCTGCTTTAAGCCACCTGGAGAGTCTGAGAGAACTAGACAAGCTCTTTAGGTAGGCTGAGCGGTCAGCAAATGTTGAATGACCACATGCTGAATGCATCCCAGACGGTAGGAACTGGCTTCAAGTAACTGCCACTTCAGTCAACAAGGCTCCTGCACCTGGTAGCAGCTGAATCCACGCCCAGCTCAGGAGAGGGGAGTCTTTTGCTCAGCCCAGAAATGATTTAAGTTTGTGGTACTGATTCTGGAGGTCTGGAGATGTGTGCTGAAAGCTCCCCGTGGGAGGGCTATGTCAGATGAGCTCATTCCTGCAGCATGGTGCTTTGCTGCCTCGACGTCAAGGTATAAGCCTGTTTGCGTGCTTGATTACTGTCTGTTGTGAAGTGTGGTTAAGTTGGACCCTGTGCCAAACTGCAGAACACACATCTCTCTTCTGCCCGGTTCCATTTATTTGATTACAGAACAATGAAACGGCTCTTGAACTTACCTGCCAGCAAGAAGCAATAATGAAACCCATCTGTCTCCTGCTTGTTTATAGAGTGAATAATGCATGGCCCTAATACAGTCACTCATCAGAAGAGGGTGGTTTGGGGGCTTGGGGGATACATGTATTTGTGTCTAACTCGCCCTCAAATTTCTGGGAGATGCTGAATACCATCAGGCATCAAGCTTTGTGTACAACATTGTTAGTTTCAGAAAAAAAACTGTCCATTTGCCATGTTTTGGAAAACAAAAAAACACTTACTGGAAAGAGAGGGTAAGGACCATATTTTTGCCATTAGACGGATCTCCTCCAAGAATATCAGATGGTAAGAAGCTTTGCAGAAATAATGAGGTATTTTTAAATCTGTGCAGCTATTGTCTGAAAACTTTTAGGATTTGTGATCTATTTCTGATGTTACTCAGATGCAAGTGAAGCAGAAGTATTTTCATAGAAATACACTGTCACCATTGTGGTCAGAGTCAGACTTTCGTGTAACATTTTGGAAACAGTGGAAGGAGTACGATTTGATTAAACATAACTATTGCGAAGTAACAGATTTCCCCCCGCCCCTAGTCAATTTAGGACTTCTAAAATTTGCTAAAAGCCCAGATATTTTCAAGTAGTTTGAAATAGATGGTTGTCGTCTTTGTGAATCAACGTATGTGATGGATAGGGCCTGACGTTCAATGAACTGAACACAACTCCAGATCCCATTGAGAGTTAATTCAATTCAATACTAAAAATGTGATAACAAACAAAGAGAGCCAAAGAGGAAAAACTATTCTGGAAGTTTCAGTGCAACTTTTAAAATGCCCAATTAAATTAAAATTAGTTAATGCTTCTCCAGGCAAACGTACAAAATATTAGAAAACTACTAATTTTAAAAGCAGAATTAAAAAATTAATTCTGTCCCAATCTTCTTGCTACTTTGGGAAGCCAGTTATCTATTTAAACTGAAGTAACGCTTCAGTGGAGAGTTGGATTACTTCATTATGCTCCTTTTGTTATTGTAGGTGGTAGAAATGACAGAGAGAGAAGCGAAAACAAACAACTTGAAGTGAGACATTTGAAAGACCCAGCAGAGATTGAAAAAACTCATACTGGGAGTGTGGAGAAAGAACAAAGTCAGGCAGAAGAGGAATCTAAAAAGTACGTGAAAGGAAGTGATGAGGAGAAATTTGTTCATGAGGAAGGTAAAAGCAAGGAAGAGGAGGATGGACACCACACACCTATTCAGGAAGAGAGACTTCACACAGAAGAAAAGAAACACTATCAGGAAAGAGAGGAGGAGAAGAGCTACCACAGTGAAGAAGAAGGCAAAGGGAGTGAGGGTCGTGACGAAGAGGTAGAGCATGCTGTTCCAAACAAGAAGTCCCACTCTGGAGGCCCGAGCATGGAGGAGTTCCCTGATGGGAATGATCAGCACCCTGTGGGCCACTGGCACTCGGAGGAGGAAGTGCAGAGCCCTTACAAAAGAGTTCATGAAGGTGAAGAGGGAGAGGCAGAGGAAGAAAAAAGTGAAAAATACCACCATGAGTCTAAGGAACATGATTTCTCCCATCAGCAAGAGCATGAAGAATCTGATGACAGTGAAGAAACAGAGGAGGAAGAGCAACCCTACAAACCCAAACGTTATCACGGGAAGCACAGAGTGGGTGACTCCTCTGAAGAGAAGAGGGGCCGTGGTGGTGAGAAAGAGGAACTAGCTGAGGAATCAAATGCAGAGGAGGGCCGTCTCTGGGACAAAAGGAACCACCATCAGAAACATCACGAAGAGTCTGAGCAGCAGCGTGAGGAGAAGAGTGGTTATCATGGGAGGCGTGGGTCTGAAGAGGTGGAGGAGAAGAGGCACGCGGACCAGGGGAGTGAGGAGTACAGGGAAAGGTGGCAGCAGAGTGAAGACAGCAATGAAGAAGAAAACAAGAGGCATCACCACAGTGAAGAAAGTAATGAGAAATGGCGCGAGGAGAGGAGACACCATGATGGATCACGTGAGGTGAGGAGGCTCCATTCTGAGGGAAGGACGTATCTTGGAGATGAAAGTGAGGAAGAGCTGGACAGGTATCTCGGTGGCGGCAGCAAGGAGAAGCAGCATCGTGGTGGAGGGAGGTACAGCTTGTGGGACACTGAAGATGAAGGGTCACAGAAAGCGTACGCTCGAGAGCACAAAGGGCAGGCCAGAAGACACTACAGCACTGACGACAGCGTAGAGCAGCAGCGCTACCCTGGCAACAGTGAGGAGGAGGAGGAAGCAGAAAAGAAGAATCACAGCAGTGATCAGATGGAAAATGAAGAGGAGAATATGGAGGAGGGAAGATACACAGAGAGGGAAGAGTACACAGGCCGCCTCCCTGCAGAGAATGAGAAGAGAACCACGGCATCCTACAGCCCTTTCTACCCACTGCTGTGGTGGAAAAGCCGGCACTTTGAGAAAAGGGACAGCGCAGGAGAGCAGCTTCTGGAGGGCAAAGAGGAAGGCAGGCCCACCCTGAATGAGAAGAGTCTTTTCCCTGAATATAATGACTATGACTGGTGGGAGAAAAAGCAAATCCTCAGTGCTCTGAACCACGGACGCACCGAGAAGAGGAATCTTGGCAAAATGAACAGGTATGACATGAAAAGGCAATACAACAAAATGGATCAACTCGCACAGCTTCTGACTTACAGGAAGAAATCAGCTGAATTCCCAGAGTTGTACAGTTCCGGAGAAGACATGAAAAAACGTCACGTAATCAGGAATGACAGAAGAAGTCTGAGCCAGAGGCCTCTGACAGAAGAGGAGGTATGTGTACAGGTGCTTCTTGGAAAAGCTAGGGGAAGCTGACTTTACATGCACATTTCTAAAACCATTCCCAAGGCAGCTGGTAAGCTGTGCATGGAAAAACACAAACAAGATTAAGTCACATTGACAGCCAGATCTTCAGTGATTTAAAAATCTGCTTTCCTTGAGTGAATTCAGTGGAACTACCCCAGGCATAGCTTGTAAAATAAAGACAGTGTGCATCCTCATTAGCTTCTATCTGCTGCAAGACAGGAAGAGAAGGGAGATAATCTTCTTTGGGCCCTACCTCTCCCTCTAAGGTCTTACAGACTAATAAAACAGAGATGCCCATTGCAGCAGGACAGGTAATTAGCAAGCACCCCTTGGTCTGTTGGGTTGTTTAAAATGTACAGCTGAAAAGTAAGTTGGACATTTAGAGTGAAGTTCAGCTGTCCATTGGCTTCCCGACTCTAATCGCAGAGCAGACCCTGGCTTGCACTGGCAAGCCCAGTTCGTGCGTGTGGTTGCCATCTATGTGAGCCCTTTTCTGGTTGGACTTCGTGTTCTGCTGCGGCGTCCTGGAAAGCTGAGTATGCGCCCATCAGCTCAGTGCTCCTCACGTCTGTCACAGGAGCTGTTGCACGAAGCGGGGCTGGGAGAAGTGGAGTTTTAATACTAACTTACATAGAGGTTAAACGGTGTTAGCAAGTCATCATCATAAACAAGAATTGGCTGCGTAATTTTTTTCCTCCCAGCATCTGTCAATGTGGAGGTGTTCCTCTTGTTGCACACTGTGCATGCTCTGCGTCGTAAGCCTGAACCACTGTGATCGTAAGGTTGTAGCCTCTTAAGAGACTTTCACCTGGGCAGAAGGGACTGCACGCTGCAGGGGGCAGGAGCTCACTGCTAGATAATGGTGCTCTAAAGCTAAAATGATCTGGCTGTAATTAGGCCGGCTCTCAGAATGAGTGTTTTGATACTTTCCCCAGCCCCAATTCAGGTAAAAGCAGGAAATCGCACAAATCTCCAAAGTACGGGCTGCAGGGCTGTTAGCATCCCTCACCCCCGCAGTCTGCCCAGGGACCAGTCAGTAGCAGGAGGTGTCTGCCTCAGAAGCTGTCTTCGTTTTCGTGGAATCAAACATTTGCCAATGTTACTTGATGTGTAAACGTTCTTTATGTTTTCACAGGAAAAAGAACTGGAAAACCTGGCTGCTATGGATTTGGAGCTGCAGAAAATAGCTGAGAAGTTTAATGACAACAGGAGAGGCTGAAGATCGTCTGCTTTGGCGTTTCAAAGCTAGGTGTAGCTGTACTCACAATACGTGTATTTTGTGGTAAATTCACTGCCACTGGATTGTTGTTTGCCCTAAAACCAGGAAATACTATTTACTGTCCACTATAGTGTAGTGATTTATACAGCTGAAAATGTCTTTAATTTGCTATGATGCTATTGAGATCTGAATAGCATGAATTTTAGTATTACAACCTTTCATGCAAGGCAGATATTTTTAATATGCTTGTGAGAATAATTATGTGTGTTAGTGTTCTTCAGAAATATATTTGTCTGAGTTTGAAATAATAAAAACCCATTGATCTTGGACCAAACTTTCTCCTTGCTTATTTGACTGTTCAGGTTATTTCAAAGTAAGCTGTATCAGATGGATAGATTGTGTACAAAACACTGACTTGCGGTTCACCAATATTTTCTTTAAAAGTTACAAGGACCCTGTCTGTGCCTTTTATGTGCCAGTTCGCAAGAGCATGAGAG
>NW_009605540.1:0-18494 GCF_000690535.1 Cariama cristata | reverse complement strand
GAATGCCGATTAATTTGCTCCAGTAACTCAGAAACACCCTGTGAATTATTTAGTTCTGAAAATTAGTCATTACAGTAGCAAAGAGGCTGCAACACCAAATGGACGCTTGTTACTTTGGAAAGCACGTGGTGCTTCAGAATCGACGCATTGCGTAGTGGATTGGGTTAGTCACTGACTCGGACTAAGTAGCCCCATTATTAACCACCTGCCGAACGTGCTCTGCTAATGTGTTCTTCTGCCCGCTGCAGGCAAGCGGGTGGCGGTGAGAAATGTCACAGTCTGTGCGCTGCGCTGGAGCGGGGCTCGTCTGGCACAGGGCGAGTTTCTCAACAGCCAGCGAGCCGGGGGCAGGACGGGCTCCCTGTAATGAAGGGTACGATGCCTTACATCAGAAGTGGTGTGTGGAAGGAGCCCTTTGGTAATCTTACAACACTACGGAGCAGTAAAAGAAATGGTCCCATAATTAGTTTCAATTACTCCAAATATCTGGGGTTCAATTTGATTTAACTTATCCACATGTGTTTTTTACAGACTTTCTGCTGTGGCAGTGTCTTCAGTCGCCTGTGTAACAGCACACTCAGGAGAGAGGTGCTATACAAAGAATTCCGCTGAGTCACATTACTGGTAAATGTGGAGTGTCTGTTGTCCCAGCTTAACCCATTTAATCTGCCTGCTCATTACACACAAACATAGCTCTCCAATCAACTGTCAGGCAATAGGAAGTGAAAATACCCAGATACCAATCCGTGAACTGCATGAGCGTCTCTACGCCTTGGGATTTTGGTGAGGCCACTCAAATGTTTCATCCGCTTTGGTTAGGATACATGAAGATCGAATCTGGCTCAAAGAAGCTGATAGAATTTTGACTTCAGTGGGACCATGGTTTCAACAGACTTTTCCTGCAACAGTAAGGAAAGTTAGAAGGTGTCCCAGCTGCAGAAATACTTTTGTTTGCTGTCTTCAAATTCTGGGACTCTCCCTTTTTCAAATTTACAATACTGTACTGTAAGTATTGCAGCATGCTCCTTTGGTTTTTTCTCTCCCAGTTGGTATGAGAGAAAGCGTGTCTGTATGTAAATACCTAGAAGCAAGTAGCTTTAGTTGTAGCACAGAAAACTTTCTAAATTGTTCAATTATGTAACTTTAGCAATGATTTTTGTTGTTTTTTTTTTTTAAAGCTCAGCTTATGCAAATCTACATCAATGAATCAGCAATGTTTTGCTTAAAAATATGTCCCTTGAAAAACTTTAAGTATCATTCAATGGCTTCCAAGAGCTTTGTGACAACCCGTTTGTCTGTCGTCTTTCCCTGTTCCACTTGCATTGCTTGTGGGGCCGACGCCACAAGCACCCAGAGCTGAGGAGCTGTTTTCACTGCTGCTGCCTGGTCCATTTTTAATCTGGGTGTTTGCATTGCCTGTTCAAGATTTTTTGATGGGTAACACTAGAGCTTGTTTTTAAACGGCCCTTCAGTACAATTTACATGAATTTGCATTATTTAAAGGCAAGTTGCGTGCTTTTGGCATTGAAGCTAGGTGGTACAATTTAAAACAAGTATTGGTGGTGCAAGATGCATAACCTTGTTCCAGGAAATCAAATGAAACTTAAATGGTGGTTTTGGCTTCTGAAAAAGTGTTGTCTTGCTTTTGGCTAGAGCACTCCTTGTTAATGGTAAATGTGATGTGTAGTTTTAGTAAAACACAGGCATGGAAAGCTTGGTAACTGCTTGCTTATTTCTTCTAATCTGCTATTTTCAGCAAATTTGCATAGTGAAGGCAGTTGTGTGTTCTGCTCTGTGACTAAAGATGATAGGAATAAAACCAGGCACCAGCTGACTTCAAGCGCAGCAATATCTTCGCTGGAGCGGGCCGTCGGCAGGGTAGGACAGCGTCAGAGGCTGGAGCACTGCCCTCGGCTGTTGAGGCTGCTGGAGAAGGCTGAAGGTCCTCTGAGGTGTAAACAGCACCTGGGGCTCCTTCCTCACCCTCACCGGGCACACTTCAAGCTGGGAGGAGTACTGCAGGAGACACCAACATGGGCACTCATTGCCAGACCGCAAAATAACAACAACTCTTTCCTGGTGGAAGCGCCCCATTTCAAGCTGTAGGGAAGGTGTTTTGTTTTGTTTTTTTAAAATATGCCTACACGATTTTTTTTAAAAAATGGAGTGCAGCTGCAGTGGCTGTGCCCACAGCTGAGGTAGGTCTGACGCGCTGTAAGGTGTCACGCCGGCCCAGCGGCAGCCCCTCGTACAGCCAATACGCCTGTGCGGTGCAGGTCGGCTCTTCAGCTTGTCCATCCGCACCACGTACTCTGCAGACCTCAGTGCGCTAAAGGTTAGTCCTGCCTTAAGGACCTCGTCTCTGGTTTAGTAGCCACTACCTTTCCCCATTCCTTAGCTACACATCATTGACCAAAATTAAATTATATCGATTTGTTATGTTTTATACTTCCGGAGACAAAAGGCCTTGGACGTTCGGCCTCGAGGCTCTGGTCCTTATTGGGTTCCTGGGCTGTGCTTTGTGGAGACTAAACACAGGTACGCCGGGAGCGCCTTCCCGCTGCCTTGCCCCCCGCTTTTGTCTTTCCTCTTAGCGCTGCTTCTCGTTACAGCTGCTATTTTCAGCTTCTGGTAAGCTCTTGCAGGATGCACACTCTTCTCCTTTGGTGGTATTCTCCCCAATTTGTTACTTGCAAAAACACAAAGGCTCCCTCCAGTTTCAATCATAACTTGCATTTCAACAACGCTGCTCTCATTGTAGCCTTTAGAGTCTCATTTAGTCGTGTTACAACTAAAATAGGAACAGCGTTACATCGAGATGTGCTCTTCCACTATTCCATATAGAATATGTTCCATCAATTTGAAACCTCAGTAATTCTAAATATTTTACATGAATTATTTCTTGGTTTCTTACTAGCTTTCACCAGCGTTAGGGAGCATTTAAAAATGGGGGAACAGGATCCAGTACTGGGAGCGCGTTACTGTTAATGCTGGGGAAATGAAGCCAGTTTGGCTTCGATCTAAATTTTTCAGGTGTTCCAATACTGTTTATTTATTTCTCAAAACTGATCTTTTCATTATACAAATAAAACAGATCTTTTTTTTCCTTGTGTTATTTTTAGCACATTAGGATTTAAAACATGTGTTGGTTGCTTAGCCTAACTTCTGTCAGGCAAGTCGTTCCACCGTTGCCGTGCTCTCGGCGTGACAGCCGTGCACCCGCCGGCTCCAGGGAGGTGGCAGAGAAGTCCCTGTGCCTGCTTTACAGGTAGGAAAACTGAGGCAAAAGAGGGTTTCATCATTTTCTTGCCTTTCCTGAGCTTCCCGGCCCCTACGGGTTGCTCTGAGCTAGGCTGGCTCAGCATTTCATCGCATATGGGGTGCTGGCCGCTTTCAGCATCCCAATTGACTGCACTGAAGGTAAAGGAAAACTTCCCTTCCCTCCCCCCTTTCCCCACTACTGCTTGAAAGAAGTTGAGAAATCCAAGCATTTTAAAACAACATAGTAAAAAAAAAAAAAAAAAAAACCAAAAAACAAACCACAGGTCACATTTCTGTTCCCTACATGGGCTTTGCAACCCTTGCACTGAAGGGAAAGGCACGAGGGGCAAAGCTCATTTTTCAGATCCACCTGGTTGGTGGAACAGGGAGGAGATGGTGAAAGGTACGCTCTCACTCTTTAGGGGTTTTGCACGTAAGTAAGCGAAGAAAAGCAAAGCTTTCCATAAAAATAGAAAAAAGGTGGGCAAGACAGAAAGAATGATGGTACCTGTTCACCTCAGAGAAACCTTTTGCTGCCTCTGCACACAACCTGCTCTGCTGTGGGCCAGGGGCATCCCACAGGAGCAGCCCCGTCCCCACACGCAGCGTTTCACAGCCTCACCCAGTCTGACCGCACCGTCCCAAGGCTCCAGTTCCCCCCCGGTACGGTCAAGCCTGCCAGCTCCCCCCAGGGCAGGGGGGGTCCAGTGGGGCGCAGCCAGCAAGGGCATTCTCCTCCTAAAGCCTCTGCTAGACTTTTTTATTTCCAAAAAGAGGGAAAAGTAAGAAAAAGAAAATAAATCTCGTTAGGAAAAACATCCTGCAGTTTAATTGAAATGGCAGATGCAAAGTTAAAAAAAATTAATAAAAAAGCTACACGTGATAGAAGATAAAACAGTAGAATAAATAGATATATATATAGCGGCTTTCCAAATAGTCATATCTTAAAATAAAAACATCTAACGACTCTCAGGAAAATGCCAGGCAATACTAACAGAGACATTCTGTTTAAATATTTGGTATTTTAATTGGTGAGCATGCACCTTCTCTTCTGCATTGACCTCAGGAGACGACGGGGCCGCGCTGTAAAGCTCTGGTACGAGTATTCCATTTCCGTTGCTCCTTTGGCAAGGCGAGCGTGTGGTTTCGGCTGCTCCTCCTGTGTCCCCAGCGCCTGACACAGGCGGGTCGGGTTCTGTGCGCAGAGGGGAGCAGATCACCCCGGTGAGCGCTCTGCCCTGACGCTGCTCTGGGACACGGCACGCCAGGTTCAATGTCGTGATTCAGACTCAACCTTTTAAAAGTCTGCATCATCATAGCCGCTTCTGGCAACAAACAAACAGAGTGCCTTCACGGACACTCCATCTTCTCTTCTTTTTGAAGTTACCGCATTTTCAGTGTGACGTTTGTTTCCAAGGGTTTTAATTCTCACTCTGATCACGTCAACTGGTGAAGAGCGAGATGAGCCTCAGCCTCCCGATGGTGCAGTTCTGCTGCTTCTTGCTGACAGGTGTGTGACAGGTACAATTTCTGTGCTGTCACGAGCACAGGAAGTGTACTTGTTATTTCACTAACTGTAAACCTCCCAAGATCTAAAACACAAATCAATTCTTCAAACATTAACAGTGAAGGTCTTGAACTCTGCATCGTTTCGATGATGGCTCGTCCGTCTTCAGTGCTTCCGAAGTACTGGAATCAGCTTTGCCCTTATCCAAGACCACAGTTATACCGGACAGCAGGTACCCTCCTCCTCCGCTCATTGTCAGCTTTGGATGGCTTCGATCTGGTAAGACCTTTAAAAGAAGAAAACCCAAAATGAGTCAGCACCATTCTTAACGTTACAGATTTTTTTTCAGTTATCAAACTAACTGGAAATTAATAAACACTTGTAATATTTTGCTACCCCTCTCTCACACAACATTTGGTTGTCCCTCACTTTAGGCTAACCACTAAAGCAGCACAACTATTAAATTTGTGAGTGTGCTACAAATATTTCAGCAAATGTTTAAATGAAATGCTTTGTAAGAAGAAAATTAAGTATTTCCATTGAAATTGCTGCAACAAAGCATTAAAGTTCTTCAGAATATTTTCCTGCTGCTCTCAGGTAAAACAAAGGCATGAGCTTGCACATGCTTTCAGTCAGTCCAAGAAACTTAGGGTCTGTGTGTGTTTTGCTCCCCAGTACCCACCCCTTTTTGACAGCCACTTACTGCAATCCTTACCTGGTAGTTTCGTAGCCAGGTTTCAGACAGCTTTAGGTTAATAACGCCGCTCCCTCAGCTTTGTGTAACATTCTAATAACGGCTTAAAAAACAAAAACCAACCAAACAACAAATAGTCGGTTATACAGCAGAATAGTCTCAAACTTGAACTCTTAACAGCTCAAATAACATACTTGATTTACCTCTTTATACTGACAGTAGACAACAAAAGGCCTTGAAGGAGCAACAAATTCCAATAAAGAAAGTAATAAAGGAGTCGGATGAAACTTGCTGGCTACAATTAAGCTGCGAAAGAAATACCACACATTAGTTTTCTGCTTCTAAAACCTATTCATCAAGTGACATTTTCTCCAACTTAGCACAGCGATCAATTATAGCTTAAATGTTGCTAATCGGCATGTTTTCATGGCCCTAACTAAACTCCCCAAATAGAAAAACAAACCACCATTTCCTACTTGCATAATTAAGAGGATAAACCCCTTGTTCCCTGAAGTGCAGTGTATGAAATGCATTGCAGAAGCGCTCCTTTCAGCTGTGTTGAGCTCCGCAGTAACTCTTACCACCCATGAATTTGCATGCTGCTTGCTCTACCCTAAGACCATTGTCCAAATATAATTTAAATTTTGTGACTGCTAATTGTTGCTTAGAATGTTACCTCAGCCATGATTCTTTAGACTGGGTAATCTTTGTTAAATACCGTTTTATATTAGAAAGTTGTTAATGGGCACGACTAAAAAAATCTTCTAAAAATAAATTACGTCTTTGCCAACTTAAAGGCTTCATATTTTGTTCTCCATCCTCACTTTAATACTGTAGTATAACTTGGATTTACAGATGCTTAAGATTCTCTACAGATATCTAGAGTTTTAATCAAAAAAACCCACTGCTATACTAGATTGGAAGAAATGGTTGAGTAAATTAGGAAGTTGTACTTCTGCAGAAAGAACAGGCTCATTAAAGTGCTTCTCCCATATCCAGATGCTGTACGAGACAAGCCATCAATTAACATTTGTTCTCCAGGGGAAGGTACAGCCCTGGAGACACCATTAAACTCACCTAACAACAGGGAGGTAAAAATGGATGTTCTGTTTTCTACACACAATAGAGGTAAGAGGTGAGACAATTCTTTTACAGTTGTTTCCATTTTGGTTTTCTGTCGGCCACAGCCTCGTGGGCCATTTACTTCAAATCCAAACTTCAAAAAATTGGTGCTCAGTAATTAACCAAGCGGACCATAAAGCAATAAACGACTCCAGGCTGTGCCTCAGAAGGGTTGGAGTGCTGCACTGAGACTGCCAGGAGCTCTGCCAGAGAGCAGGAAGGAAAGCGAGGGATGAGAGAGACTGTGGAAAATCAAATTCTGTTCTCTCGTATGGCAGCACATATTGCTGTCAGCAGGTAGTCTGGCCAGTTGCAACATTAAGGAGAAGGAAGAGGTAGAGGAAGGGCAGGGAAGGGTGGAGGGAGAGGGTGTGGTCTAATTCTAAACACACGGAGTGCCTATAAACCACCTTCCACTTTCATAGCATCAGCAAAATTTAACAGTCTACCTTAAAAAAGGCATCTTCAAAAGAATACCAAATCCCTCATGAACGTCTTCCTTTTTCCCCGAGAGACCTATGACAGACTTCAACTCTCATAAATGGAATTGAACAAAGAGATCTAGGACAAGCAATGTCTTACCACATAACAGCACAGAAGATACAAATGTTATTAAAATTGTATCTTCCTTGTTAAGTAGTAAATATTGTTAAATTCAGGACCTCAAGAAGTAATTCTCCTCAAGTTGGTCCCCATCTTTACCTAACGACCAGTTTTTCTTTAGTCAGACAGTAAATCCTAATCTTTCTCCTCACCTCCAATGTTACCCAGCTTTTACCTCTCCTTTCCTTTCCTGCCTTGCAAACAAACACAACCCACACTTCCCTCCCTGCTTCTACTCACGTGCCAAGTTGTTAGTTTGAGCCATTTCTTTACTCCCTGCCAATTTTTCCTGGCTCAGCAGTACAGGTACCCTGTGGTTCTCGCTCTGAACAAATGGTGGGCTATAAAAGGCAGATGACTGAAGAAAGTTGATCCCGACTGAGCCAGCTGGGACAGTGCCCTCAGGCAGCCATAAACCTCTCTTCCCCCGCATCGTGCTGAAGACCTCCTAGAGCAACAAATCACTCATCCCTTCACGTACAGAATTTGTTACAGCTTTTGTGCATTACAGAGGACAAAAGAAGCGTACAAGTCATTGAAAACAAACGAATGAGACAAATACTAAATACGCTTCCTTGAACTCAAACTCAACGGACAACCAAATATACTGTTTTACACTACAGGAAAACTCAAGTCAAAGACAAATTGTCGCTTTGCCTGACCAGGCGAGGACATTAACTGTAATGATGGGTGGAGGCGGCAGCGGTGAAACCAGAACAGTACCGCAGTTCAGGCAGCTCAGTGGTCACCCACAGGCATTGCCAGCGGTGCTGTGGCTGCCAGACGGACACGCGGTACTTCTACAAACCTCCTTCACCATTTTATTGCTTCGGAGAACAGAGAGTGAACTGTCTCTGCATCTTTATAGAAAAGGCTAATTCTACCACTTAAATAGACTAGATGAGATACACTAAAACATGAATGAGCATGGGTTAAAACATTTCATAATAACAAAACCAAAAATTACACAAACATTTAAACATAACCAATAAATGTGTATTAAAATTTATCCAAGCAGAATGGCTTTATTCCCAGTGAGCCAATATTCTTAGGAGGAAAAAAGGAGTATGAATGTTATTAAATTAAATCAATGTTACTTGATTAACTCAAATCACTTCAGCACTTGCTAAGAACATCACTAAATGCTCTTACACTCTTGTGGGGCTGAATTTCTAGGCATATGCTTATCAGAAGTTTAAAACAAATAAGATATTACATCTTCAGGTTAAATTGTTCCTTAGGAACAACTGATCTTGGCTAAAAAGGTAAAATGAGGTTATGTGTTTTTTCCTGTATAAAAAAAAAGGAGTTTCTAAAAACAAACCAACCCCCCAAAACAACAAACTTAGTTCCAATTTAATAAACTTCAAACCTCAGGTTCTACTTTGCCAATGATAATTTTTATCAGCAGTCATTTTCTGTTGAACTGAATTCAATACCTGCATTCTGTTTCTCTTTGGACAGATAAGGTTTGGGTTTTTTTTTAATGTTTACTCATAGCTAGTCAGGAAACTATGACTTTTAGTTCATGAAATTTCAAATCATTTAAATAACAGAAAAAATCTCAACCAGGTAAGAACCAAACAAGACCCAAGACACACTGGGATTGACTGCTTGCTTGTAAATAGTAAGAAAAATATTAGGGTATTTGCAAACCAAAGCTTTTATTTGTTTCAAAGGTAATTATTTTCTGTAGATGTGTTTTCAAACAGAAGACCTTTCTGACTACAGAAAACTCACCCATCAGCATTCTTCTCTCTCAACAAAGCAGCAGTTTCTATGAGCTTTTTCCTTCTCTCCCATTGTTTTCTTTGCTTTTCCCGAACCTTTAAACAACAAAACAAACAGTTTGCACTTTAACTGGTAACTATATATTGGATCACTATTGCATGGACTGAATTTTCTTTTTTTGCATCTTGGATGGCTCAATGCAAGACAAAAGACAACTTCCAGAGCTCCATTATAACCGAATAAGCTGTATTTCAGCATATCTGATTCAGACGGCAGAATTTTAAGTAGACATTGTAAAACTTGAATAGTCACAACCAATGTTCTTACATTTTCTTTACTTTCTTTTTCTTTGTTCTCTTTGAATTCTACGTCTTCAGCATTAATGTCCATTGTCTCTTGCTCTTCTGTTTGGTTGACCTCCATAGCTGCTTCAGGAGCAGACTCCTCTTCCATTTCTTGTAGGCAAGTCTGCTTCTCATCAGTCAATCCATTGCTTTCTTCTTCCGCTAGCGCGTTACCTTCAGGTTCCAAAGGCAGAGTCTCCATAGAAAATGTCCCAGAGAGGAGACTGTCCACTTTGCTGAGAGGAAATTCATGAAGATTATCGAAAAAAACTTTTGGAAATCCAAAACAACTGGTAGCAGCTCTAACAGGTCCCCCTCCTGGATACATCTGAATAATGGATCCATAGCCTGTGAGAGCAAAAGAATCAAAACCACATTGGAAAGCCAGAATTTCTTAAATTGCAGAAATTTTCTATAATACTTAAATGAACCATTCCCGTAAGAATAGGTAAGTAAATTGCCTGCTCTTAATCTAACCTTCATCAAATTTAACAGGCTGCTGAAGTAGGCCTCAAGGCACAAAATCTTTATTGGAAGGACAACAGTTACTGCAACTCAAAAGGACACAGTAACTCAAAGATTATGCACATATTAAACGTATTTACGGTTAGCACAGAACACGTAAGCAGTGGCAAATTGTTAGAAAAGCTAATTTAATTAAGAATTAAAAAACAAATTTTCTACAGTATTTGTTACTTACAACTACGAAGTGGTTTTGATAAAAGATAGAAGCTAACTTAAACAGCATTAATAGGTAAAGAATTTCTTCAACATCCAGACTCTAAAGGAAGAGATGTCAGATGTTTGAACATACCAAAAAGAACTTTTCAGTAGTTATACTGAAATTCCATCTGATTTAATTTACTTCAGAAAGTATCCCTATGGCCAAAAGTTGCTGAAACAAAACCAATTTATAGTACAGCTGCCTGTGTGCTGCTCAGCCAACAGACAGCACATCTGGGTGCACAACATTACATCACACCTCCGACTTTTCCAGGCTTCTGGAACATAGTCGTCACCTCTGTCTACTGTCTTTGAATGATTTACGATGAAACTAACTAACCGAGTTTGTGAAATAAAAAAACAGTCAAACTTCTCCTAGAATATGCTCAAGAAAGTGTCATATACTACTTTTAAAATACACATTTTGCAGATGTTAAATCTCTGGCGCAGTGAACAAGAAGAATGACAACATTTTCAGTGCTGCAGGCTGTCTGAATTCCACTGTTACTACTCCTGCTTTCTGCCGTTCACTTCCCTGGACTTCCCAGGTGCCTGGGAATAATCTGCATACAAGCTCCTTACAGCCTTTTCTGAACACAATGTCATTATGCTAAGAGAGAAACGAAACTACATCTACATACAGTGTTATCAACCTTATTTTTTTTTATTTTTTTTTTTTTAAACAGTGAAAAATAAATCCAACTGAAATATGCAAAATACAACTTTCTCCAATGAAAAAACAAGTATCTCTTTGAATACTGGAGACAGTAAAAACAGATTTTAAAAACTCAGAAAGTATTTTGAAGTACTGCCTTTTAAAAGTATCACAGAGATGCGTATTTCTTATGTTTCGAGTGAGCCCTCAGTCCGTACATTACTAAAGCTACGGTGTTACCTACCTCCCATGCGCTCCATCACTGCACCCAGCACAAGGCCTGCACATGTTTCCATTACAATCATCTTGTTGCCAGCACGGATGTTTCCTAAAGTCAACATCTGAGCGAGGGTGTCATATCGCAAGTGGCTAGAAGACAGAAGGTTTTAAGAAATATCAGATTAGTTTTCTTAGAGTTAGAAGTACTGCATATTAGCTCAGGAGCCTGTCAAAAAAAGTTGGATTACAGGTAGATTTTCAGGAACAGCATCCGGGGTCTTCAGAGTCACCACGTGGAAACTTCCAGTTAACCATCTGGTAATAAAAGGACTAGAACCAGAGCCAACAAGAAATTAGCAGGGAATAGCAAAAGTAGGGTGCACGTACTTAAGTAGACATCTTGCTGTGTCAGTCAGACAAAACATTTTTTTAATTTCTTTTTTTTTTTTTGTTTGTTTGTTTGTTTTCTCTGACACCTCAGTTTTTGTAAAGAACAAATGGTATTTTAATGCGTTTCCTACTCCAGTAATGTATCCTTAGTGATTTTGATCTGTTTTGCAGTAGCATGCAAAACCTGCAATCCAGGATCAAAACCTGCCTCCACTGACTGCAGCGCATGAACTGCAGAGACTCAGTGATGGCCAAGGTAATCACAACTAATCTTTGACAGGTAAATGAAGCCAAGTGAGGGAGATGGGGGAAGGAGAAGGAAAAAGGTTTGAGAAGCCTTAAACAACATAAATTTGAGGGTTTTAAGTCTCAGCATTTTAGATCTACTATTACTACATCAAAAACAATAAATCAGTTAAACAATATCTGTAACAATGTAGCATTTAATTTAGGTAAGTGAAATTCAAGTGTGGCTAGATCTCTGTCCTTGTCGCCCTACCGACTCCTGCCCCGCAATGTTAGCCACATGTTTTTAAATTCTGGAGACTTCTGATCGAATAAGATTTTGAATCCCTAACACATTAAAGACAAAAATTCCTGCTTCTGGTGAGTGGCTTGTTATTTTGATTACTGAGCCAGAAAACAGAGACGATATGCCACTGACGAAAACCAGGAAAGGGATACCCCTGAAAATTCAAAGAGCCTCTGTCTACAGAGGTGCCTAGCAAGATGGCGGTGGCAGGGAAATGGTAAAAGCTGATGCCGCATGCAGAAGTCTTCCCCTTTGCTGCAATGGCATATTGATTCATTTTCTGTATCACACTACTTTTCATTATTTTGCCGTCTTTCCATTAACAGGAAAAGAAGAAACCTGAGTATTATATACTCTGGTATAATACAGGTACTTTGAAAAATATTAAAATAGCTTTCTGTTATAACTTGAAAAAAGAAACAAAACGAAAACTTACTTAATTTTTCCAGGTTCCCTTGCATAATACATTGTTGAAAGAATGCGAGTGGATGGTTTCACAATTGTAATAACTGCCTCATATCTGTAGGAAACACATAGTAATACTCTTATTTCAAGCTCAGCAAATTAGAGAACTACTAAGTATTTTCCATATTTTAAAATTCACTTACTTTTTTTTCTTCTTCTTTATGTATTTATCTTGAGCAAATTCTGTTTTGTCTCTGAATGTTGTACTGTTCTCTATTAACTGTTGAACTATTTCCTTGGAAGAGATGATTTTATTTTTATTATAGCTGGTATTTATTTCTCATTCATTTCATATATAGTATTTTTTTAAACAAACATTGAAAATATTTTCTTCCAATAGATGCATGTATACCATTACCTTTACCAACATTAATGGCAAAGTAAATTTCTTTTCATCAACACGAGAAGTAAGGCACTACCCCGACTATCTGCAGGAATTTGATCATATACTTTTGCCTCTACACGTTCTTTAACTACATAATGCCAGCGTCAAAATTATAAACCTGAAAATGCTTATGCTGGAAACGGGGTATTTTGTGGAGAAGGAGTCTGGTAGGTGTCAGAACTCACTCATGCGAGAGGGCAGACTCATATGGCCAGAAATGAAGAAAAAGCAGGATTGTTCCTTTCAGCAGCAGCAAGTCATCGCTTCAGCCCTCGCTGTGAAGCCTCAGTACCTAAATATTCTTATCCCATGCTGAATGTCAACAAGACCACCCAGCTTTCTCTAAGCAATTAGCTACTTTTAATTAGCCTGTATTTGGAATGAGGCAGAGTTATGTTTATTGTCAGTTATTATGGAATAACTGACGTATATTCTGTCAGTTTAACATTCCCCATAGCAACTCGATTGCATGACAGACCCCAAGTCCTGTGTGAAGCTATACAGGCAAAAATATTTTACAAAACCGAAACAGAACAAGGAACTTGATGTCATATGTAACATTTACTTTAATCCAACTCCCTCTTTCCTCTTCGGGTCTCTTGTCTGACTTAGCATCTCTGTCCCTGAGGCTATCTTTTTCCCCATCTTGTGCTAGTTCTTCCCCTATACTCTGGCTACTTATCAGACATCTCCCTTACCCCACTTAATTTCGTCTGCCTCCCAAATTGTGCTGGACTCCCGTACCAACTCCTCACACAATGTCAAACTCCTTAACATTCACTATTTCCTACATATTCCCTGTGACTTCTTAATTTCTAGCTCCTGGGTTTTCCCAGAATTCCAGTTTTTGTTTCCTGGTCTTCTTGTTCTAATCTCCTCCCTTTGCCAATCCAACTCTTCCTCATACTTTCAGGTTCCAGCTGGAGGGATCATTAAGACCTCCAAAATAAAAAAATCAACCCCTTTCATTGCTCAGGGTTTGTCTCCATGCCTGCAATACAAGAACAAATGCTGCAGAGTGCTATTGTGGTGGTTGTCATCAAAGCAGTTTCACTGCTCACATTGTAAGTTTCTATGAAACGCGCAGGAAGAGCAGTAGCACAACCTGGCCTCACAGGAATTTGGAGAGGGTGAGTGGGGGAATGACAAAGGAGTATTTTTGATGTGGACACTGCATCTCCTATTGCACTTTAAGAACCTGACCCAAAATACAGTGATGCAAGTACTTCTCACTTGCTATTGCTGCTTTTCAAGCCATTATTTCTTGAAGTCCTTCAAAGACTTAAAATGTGTTATTAATGGTGTGAAACAGCGTATCTTCCTTTTTTTGCCTTATTCTTGGAAAAAGTTAAATGCAGTGTCTGGGTTGTTTTGTTTGTTTTTTGTTTTGTTCCAGTAAAATTTTCAGTGAGGAAATGGGAATATTTCTCTAGGGTAAGCAAAAGCCAAAAGGAAGCTGCAGCACTATGCAATGCCCTGGGAGTACACGCCACTTCATGTCTTCATCCTAACACCTGTCCCTCAGGGCACGGGAAGGATTTGGGATGTGATGGGAAAAATCAAACCCCATTAACACTGAGGTTGTTTTATTTCAAGTAACAATTATCTCTAAACTGAGCCTGCGTCACAAAGGCATGCCATTCACAAACATGAGTTCGAATTTTACTAGACATTTATGGAAGAATAGTATCTATTGCTGCTAATGTAACACAGTCTAAAATGAATATTCAGCTACAGTTCAGAAACCAGAGTTAACAAAGTAGGATATTTTAATAACCTAAAATAACAGTACGGTAGATGCATGGCACGGACATGCTGAGGACATACAGAAAAGCCAGACATCTTCTGCCACAGATAACGAGGACAAATAAGAAACATCAAAGCTATCAGACTGGTTAGTACATTCTTCTCAAAGAGATAACACAATGAGCAGCACAACCATGGAAACAGAAGAAATACCACTCTGAACTCCTTGGACCCATCCCTTATTAAGCAGGCAAAAGCAGAACAGCTGCCCTGAAGAGCAGCGGCAAACAGCAAGATGCAAAGAGGAGATGAACTTGATGTAAGCATGAGCAATTTCTTATTTTTATTAGAAAGGGTCAAACAAAGCTGAAAGAATTTTGCCTGATAACATGTGCAGAACAGAACTGGCTGCAATGGTTTATTAACACTTAAGATGGCCTCACTTCTTTTTGACAAAGTGCAGGGTGAAAACCAATGCCTTTTCTAATAGAACAGAACAGATCTCTTGTGAATATCCTTAGCTTTTGCGGTGCAGATAAAACACAGGCACCACGTGTTTGGTAGGTCCACACTTAGAATCACAGAATCATTATGGTTGGAAGAGACCTCAAAGATCATCAAGCCCAACCGTATACCTGATGCCACCATGCCCGCTAAACCCACTAAACCATGTCTTGAAGCGCCACATCTAAACGTTTTTTGAACACCTCCAGGGACGATGACTCCACCACCTCCCTGGGGAGCCCGTTCCAATGCCTAACGACTCTAACAGTGAAGAAGTTCTTTCTAATATCCAACCTGAACCTCCCCTGGCACCACTTGAGACCGTTTCCTCTTGTCCTATTGCTAGTTACCGGGGGAGAAGAGACCGACCCCCGCCTCGCTACAACCTCCTTTCAGGTCGTTGTAGAGGGCGATCAGGTCTTCCCTCAGCCTCCTCTTCTCCAGACTAAACAACCCCAGCTCCCTCAGCCGTTCCCCATAAGGCTTCTTCTCCAGGCCCTTTACCAGCTTTGTCCGCCTAGCACAAAGCTAGGTACCGCCTAGCACACTGATAGCACATTTGTTACATAGCGTGATTTGTCAATACTTTGGTGTTTATCCATAATCCCTTCCTACCCCCCTGATAATTTAATTATTGCACAATTTTAGTATGTCCATAATATATGACTAGGATTTTGAATCTTATAAATAAACAAAACTAGAAGGTGATGATGCGAGCTGTATTTCCTTAATGGTTTTAGTATTTCTTTTTGCCTTGTTGTGACTTCTGATGCCGTAAAAATTCATACTTTACTCTCTATTGACAAAGTTGCCAACCTTACATGAAGTTTTCTCTGAAAATAGCCTTTGCATTTTTGTAAAAACAGATCTTTAGGAAAAACATGAATTGAGCAGAAGAACAAAGAAAAAGCACTGAAGTCTATGCATCGATAAAAAGAATAGCCCATTTCATAAACTAAAATATAACCATCAAGGTAGCACAGAAATGACACCAAAACCTTATTTTTACCTGTCCTTTAATACCCTTGTCCTTCAAAGCCTTTATGTCATCATGAGTCAGTTTTTGAGACTTTCCATCGTCAACTATGTTACGATTATCTGTACCTGCTTCTTTTGTTTCTAAAGGAAAAGGATATAGATTTGTAAAATCTAGCTCAAAATATCTTTAAGTTGGAGAAACATAAGATTTTAGTTTCACAGAAAGCAGACTTCTCAGGATTAAACCCACATGCTTCATGGCCTTGCAAAGTATTGCCTAAGTAACCAATGAAATGTAATATGTAAAATACATCTTAGCGTGCGTGTATATATATATATTCACCCAAACTAAGGTTCACATTTTCTCCCATATTAAAAAGCTTATTTGTTACAGGACTAGTGAAACGGCAGATCAAGACAAAACCATGCACTTTTATGACAGAAAGAATATAAGTAACGTTAAGTTAACAAATGATTAATAGAAAGCTTTTCTATCCTCTTTGGTATTATCAAAGAAACAAATTAATTTGAACTTGTTTTCCCAGACACCAGTCAATCCTCTGTAATACCTGTGGCAGCCTCTTCCACCTCTTGCTTTGGCTGGAGGTTTCCACCACTGGTTACTTCAAATGTAGTTCCATAAATATGTCCGATGGCATTATCCAGATAGAACCACTGCTTCTCAAAAATAATTTTTCTGAAATAATAAAAAAGTTAATGATATTAAAAGCATTACTTTTACTATGTCTGAAACCCGCAATAATTGACACTAGACTATAGCTTCGTATATGCCATTTTTATCTATAACCTTGAAGAAAACCAGGACAAGCATAAAAAGTGAAATTAACCACAAAACCACATTAAACTGAAACTGGTTAGGAAAAGAATAAAGAACTTGAATTGAGCATAGACTAAGAAATTGGTGGTTTTTTTCAGTTCAAAAGAATTCTAAAATGGCAGATAAAACAAGGCTATAGCTCTTGAATGATACAGTAGCATTTTTGATGGAGAAAGTCAGAACAACGCAAGGAATGAAATTAAGGCTGGGTCATGCAGATTACTGCAAAAAAGATGAGCATGAACCTGTATTTTGCAGAGCTCCTTTGAAATAACATTTGCCAAAGGACTATGAAGAAAACAGCAGAGAGTGTCTTGTAATCCTAGAAATATTTAATACAAAAAAAAAAAGGGGGGGGATTTTATTATCCCTTTCACTTTGATTGCACTAAGGGAGGTGTGCACTTTTCCTTCTTCACAGAAAAGAGGATCCACAAAGCCTTAAACTTTCAGGCTGACCTACAAAGCTTTCCTTGCTGACCAGAGAAATACTGATCTTGTCAAATGAACAAGTACCAGTGCATATGCCACACTCACATTTGAGTCAAAAAGTACCAATGTGAGCTCTTATTATGCTGATTATACTCATCACTAACTCTTAAGCAAGCAGAAAGGTTGAGTTCTTTGTTATTTCCAGTTTTCTACTGACTAAAGTATGCAACTCATGCATATATTTTAAATACGGTATTATTTGTATCCTCAAATGCAATCCAGAATTTAAATAAAGCATAAGAACAAAGTTTTGTCAGAGACATTACCAAATTCTCTTAATAAAAAATTAATGTTATACTTGGTCACGTGAAGTCTATTATTCCCTGCCAACTCAGAGTTTAAGAGACTAATAAATGATTCTAAAAGACTTGAAACTACTGAAAAGAATTTAGATAGATTAAAAAATTGTGTGCATGTGCTCAAATCTCATTTTGATGACCATTCTAAACAGAATATCCAACCACAGCTATTGTCACATGTTCTTGGAGCATCCTTAATCTCATCGGATTATAGAAAAGGAAAAGCTAACACAAAAGTTATTTAATTTCCTGTGGCAATATTTACTCTGACTTTTTTATTCTTTCTTTTAGAGGTTTTAAACAAAAACTGAAGAGGGACCTAATGAACAGATCTTGGCAGTGCTCTGCAGGCTAACAGAGTAACTACCTGATTTTGGTGCCAGATTCTACTGGTGACAATTAAGCCTGTCAATAACCAGTACTCCCAAATTCCTAGGTTCGAGCTATGCCATTTTTAAACCAGTCTCATTCAAGCATAGTACCTTTAAATCTCCATGCTACTGAATCAGATGTCTGGCCACATTACCCAATACTGACTTCTACACATTGGTCTATAAAATTGTCTGCTGCAATGGGAAGAGCCCAGGCTGTGTCCACTGATTACAGTATTTCCTGCTGGGGCGCAGGTGCTTCTTGCTATGCCAGTTGGCCTAGGAAAAAGAAATAGGATCATCGCATCCTCTCCAAAGCAGTAACTATCCAGAACTGACAGCTAGCATCCTCCTACAGTCCAACACCGGTGAGAACGCTGGAGCCAATCCCTATTCACCTCACAGAAGTTACGCCACAGCGAGGTAAGTATGGTGAAGATCTGCTTTTCAGGCTGCTGCGCCTTTTCTTCAGTCAGCACCAGTTTGACAACGGCAACACAAAATCGTCTTAAATATCTTTCAAATTCTTACAAGAAACGCAGCCAGGAGATCTTCCGGGTTTTTCTCGTCATAGGAACCGAGGCAACGTTAAAATCTTTCACGCCGCCTGTCACGTCGGCCTAGTGAGGCCGTTAC
>NW_009605539.1:0-17525 GCF_000690535.1 Cariama cristata | reverse complement strand
CATTAAAAGTCTGTGCAGCTTTCACTAAAGTCTCATCCACAAGGGAGGAAAAAAGGCTTTAAAATACATGGCGTTAGCTCTAATGCCCAGCTGAAAAAAATATGCATAACCTACAGGCTCAAAAACCAGCAGGCAAAAAAAAAGTTCTGCCTTCTAAGACACAGTGCTTTAAGGGCTGACGTAACATTCGAGTTGTAGATGTTGACAATGCTGTATGCCTGACACTTAGTGTCCCTTTAGTTTGATCTATCAAAAGTACCTTTTTAACTGATAAGGAAGGATCCTTCTTAAAAAGCGCAAGTAGGAAGCTAAATGTTCTGAGAAGGCCTTCAATTTCACAGCTGTTTCCTGGAAGGAAAAACAACACATAAGTATTTTTACAATACAGTTTTTTACAATAAAAACAATACATAAGTATTTTTGCTCTGTAAAAATCTTTTTCAATGTTAAAAATAAGAAAACTTACCAGGACTGTCACCGTATCTTCCGTAATACTCTCAAACAAGTGAAGCATTCCTTCCTCCAGAGGGCGAACGTATGAAGCATTTTCATGAAGATACTGCGAGAACTGAGTACAGAGAGATTTTAAAATGGTGCTTGCTGAAGGCTTTTGCAAGCTGTTTGAAGTTAACAATCGAACAGTCCACTTTAGCAGAGCACCTGTCATCTTAAATGATCCCCAGGACGTCAATAATAAGATATAACATTCAAGTGATGTACACCAACCTCTTCTACGGGACACACAAACACACACCTTGAGGGAAAGTGAGAAACAGTGAAGACTACAATGGAAGTCCGGGCAAAACCCCATCTAGAGCTTTATCACAGCACCCTATCTCATTTTAACTGCCATGCACAGCACACCAAACCCCTGCTTTTTAAGTTTAAACATTCTTGCATTCCTTGCTCAGCTCCAAATTTAGATCCATGCACCATTAAGCCACCAGAATAAACTATCCTACCTTCCTCCCAGCTCATTTGCCTCTCAGCCCTTGTCCTGTGCATCAGCACAAACATTTGCACAACTATGCTGTGTAAAACATTGAAGAACTAAACAGAGTGTAAACTGAGAGCAAGAGATACATTTTAATCTTTATCTGTATCCAGTCCAGTTTTCAACATGGGTCAAAGCACACTTATGCCAATGCAAAGGATGGAGCAGGAATTAATCAAAGGGAGAATTCAAACTTTCAAGAACTATGATAGGTTTGGGCAATTATGAAATTCCAGCCTCATAGCACTGCCTGACTTTGCCAAAAATTGCTCAAGTAAATTCTATAGCTAATTTCACCTTCAAAAAAAAGTATACCTGAGAACAAAGGTGTTTACTCTTACACACAATCAAAACACAGCAGTACTGTTCAACTTTCAATTTTGATACCACAGTATTGCAAAAAGCTTTTTCCACAGATTGGCACAGGTAGTCAAAAGTGATCTTGGTTTTTATTTTACCCCACAGAAAGATACCTTCACCTTTGATTATTTATACCACAGTAGTAGCTAAAGATCCCAGGCAAACAGGGTATGAGAAATTTTAATTATTTCTTGTATTATTACAGTGCAGTAACGTAGTGTTAACAAGAAAAGAGAGATGCCAAGCTCTCATTCATGCATGCACAAATCTGGATGGAATTAGGGAAAATTCCTAAACCTAAAGAGGAAGAAAGAACACATGCAGAATGCTCCTGACTTGTGTCGCAAGAGAGAGGACTGGAGTTATCTGGCACAATGCTGAAGACCCAGCAGAACCCAGCAATCCAATACTTAAAGAGAAAAGGAATACTTGAACCTGGAAGGGAATTGTCCACATCTACTTTGAGTGTTTGGTGGGGAAAATAGCTCGAAAGCGCCAGACAAGACCTGGAGTTGGGGAAAAATAAATCAGTGCAAGTGTGCTAAGCCACTACCTGACACTTGTCTCATTTTCTCTACCACATTAAAGGGAGGTTTTTGAACCACTCAGTGGAGGAACTAAGATCACACTGAGAACACTTGCCAAGCAAATAGGTAAATTAATCAAAAATACAGGAGCAACAGCAGCTTCCGTGAGTGACAAAAAGATGCTTCACCACTGGAAAATCACAGCAAAAGCCCTGAGAGGTAGCATGCACTGAGGCAATTAGGTCACGAATACACAACGGGATAGACTACAAGAGACATAATTATGAAAACAAACAAAGCCTGAACTACTGAATCTGAGTCAATTATCAGAAAAGGAGAATCAAATTACAGTTCTGATTAAGTTGCACGTTTCAGGGTATGAAAGCACTTCTCTGCTGAAAAACAACAAAGAAGTGTTAACTAGGACATTAAGAAAAAAAAAACGCGTGAGAAGTGATGTCTAAGAAACCTGATTTTATTCCCTTAGTGTAAACTGCAGTAGTGTCTGTAGAATCCAATCATCACACTGGGCCACATAAACAAGGAGACAGTTCCTGCCCCAGAGAATTTGGAAGATGACAAAGCCGCATAGTTTTCACAAGAAGGATATGCTATTTTGAGTACATTTGGTGGCAGGAGCAAGCAAACTTTGTTCTCAAACTAAGATCTATGCTGAATCTCTGTAAAAGTGTATTCTTGATTCATACAGTTGAAACAACTGAGAAGGTAAATCAGTGGTATTTCTCTAGTGGATAAACACCTCTGCAGGCATATTTGTTGCCAGTAAAGAGAGTAAAGGAGGTCTTCCCAAGAACAGGAAAGCTGTGTGATAGTTAACATTGCCACTACATGCATTGCAGCCATTTGATGAATGCACATCATGGTCCATCTCGGTAGCGTAAGTCTGAGCCCTACAAACTATTAAACTGAAATTATAGTCTGAATCAGAAAACATTGCCATCCAGTAACTTAAATGCACATAGGTCCACTTGCACTATGAAGTCAACCACTCTGATGTTAAAGCAATTTTATCCCAAAGCATACATATATGCATTGCCCCACAAATCCTTGTGCACAAAGTTCTTTTCCATGCTTCATGGCATAGAAAGTCAAAAGATGCAGCTTTACAGCTCTGAATGATATTCTCAGAAAAGTCTTCCCATGGAGTTGCACAGAAAGAAACAGGTCAGGTTTCTTGTAATAATTTCAACACACTTTACAGACCTGAAGCTTCAGAACACTTAACAAAAAAGGTCTTTACACAAATAGCCCAAAATAAAATTATAAAGTTGGTTTTTGACAAGAGAAGAGAGTTCAAGTTCTCACCTTCATAGATCTACCTTACATCCAGTTTATTTCACATGACAGTTAAACACTTTAAACACAAGACCTTCTGTCTCGACATCTCCCATACCCCAGTGCATTAACTAAGACAAGCATTTATTTACCAGTGCAATATTTGTGTATTATTTTAAAATAAGTCAGACAAACTTTTGACAAATGCACTTTCATTTAGCACTTAAAAATCAAAGCCTTGCTTTGACTATCATATTGCTCTTGTAGCAGAGGCACGGGGGAGAAGAATTCTCTGCAGCTACACCTTCGCCCACATTCAGAGAATTCCCCCAATAGAAAAGACTTCTCATGCAGGAGAGGCTGCCTCTCAGGAACACATTCACAGCATTCCAGTCAAGGTGGCAGAAGTTTGCATGACTAAGATTATTCACTCATAAAAGTCTACATAATTGATTATACTCATAGCTGAAATCTGTAAGCTTTACCTTCTGATTTAACGGTGATATAGCGTCTGTTGCAGAATCAATGGGAAAGATCTGTACCTTCTGCTCAGTGTATGTGTGGAAGTTCAAAAGAGCTGTTACAAGTTCTTGAACAAAAGCCAGTGCCTGGCCTGCAAGGTCTCTCAACTTCAGCTGTAAAGACAGTTGTAAAATGATTATATTTGACATGTACCTATTTAAATGTGAAAAAAATTCTAGAGTTGCATATAAAAAATTGCTATCAATGATTTCTTTATTGTTACTAGTTCAGCCTGAAATACATAGCAGCAATTATCTTTAACTTCATTTTTAAAGTTTATTCATGAACTACAATGCCACGCAGAAGCGTGTGTTTTTCTATGACAACAAAGTACATTTGTATTTCATACAACAGGTGATGCATTTCTCAAATGACAGGCCACAAGAACACTTAGAGGTTAGTTCAATTTCAGAGACCATCTTTGAAATTAAGACTTCTAAAGACCAATAGCCTAATCACTGACAACAGCTCAGTTCTTTCAGTGTGATGATAGTGAGAAATTTGTAGCACCTGGTTGTAAGGAAACCTAACTTTAAGTAATAAGAACCAATGAGGTTTTCTCCCAGAATAAAAGGTGTCTGCTTCTCTAACCAGTAACACTCAATTCTTATTTTCGCACCTGGACAGAACTGAGCTGCTGCTCATGAATAAGGCTGTTCCGTAGCTGTAGTGCAGTAGGAAGGTATCCAAGAATGAATCCAAAATGGAACATTCAGAAAAAGGCAACAAAGAAGAAAACCACACTCTGTTGTGATTTATGGAGGAGAGAATAAGGTTAAAGTGACATTTTCAGCCAAGAATGACTCATCCTTCAGAGATGTATTCCTAAGGCTTCAACAAAGCGTTAAATCAAGTGTACCTTGATTATGGATCAGGGATGGTGGTAAGTAATCAATGCAGTCATTATACTTGGTTTGTGTACATTAATTCACTATGCAAGGAAGGAAACCAGACAATATTACTGTTTTGCTGTCCTTTACACTGCAGCCTGTGCTAATACACAAGCACTTTGTCTCCACTGGCAAAGCCAGTCATAAAAATCTGTCCTGGAACATTTTCAAGACTGCAGATCTTGAAGCAGAAATTCTTAAAAATTTTCTTCAAAAGTGCTAGCAGAAATTCTTAAAAGGAGAAACCTCTCCACACAGTTATTCAGATTGTTCTTAGAACTCGGCAACAGGTTGATTTAAGGCTACTTCCACCACAAAACTGGACAGCAAGTCACCTTTCTCACAGCAGACATTAGGAACAAGGTCTCTTTATAGGCACTTCTGAAGAAAGGAGAAAGCAGCCACTTGAAATCTTTCTTCGGTGGCATCTGAATGCACTAACTTGAAGGTTTGAGACATATCATACAAGCAAAGGGAAAAAACACTGAGCACTGTGGAGCCCATCCTCAGTGGTAGCAAAACAGGAAAATTTTGACTGCATCAAATTATTGCTTTTTGCAGTAGTAAATCAGATAATGTATTTAGCTATTCACAGAAAACTAATGCTTATTTTTGAATACTGAGTAAACCATATTCCCAAGGTAATTGATGAAATTACAGTAATGAACAGAAATTGTTTCTTTTTTAAAATAATATTTAAATTAATAAGAGTGATTTGGCTGCAAGTAAGAGGTATTTTGGCAAGAAGTATCCCACAAAATGTAAATGAACCATGCATAGTTCTCAAAGATACATGATTTATTCCTTAAAAGGATTATGACTAGTGGCAAGTAATATTAACTAATATAGTATTCTAGTGTACACACCAATGTATAGTTTACAAAGGCAAACATTCTTTGGGGCTCAAGTAAGTGACTGAAGAAGCTCAGTTTGAGGGAAAAGGAATTTAAGATATCAAAACTACCTTTTTTCAACAAAAAGCTTAAGAAATCTAAACTAATGTAGTTTTAACCAATTTTAAAAATTAAATGTTCAAGTTCTAACTTACTGCAGTTTGGCATAAGAAAAGAATATTTCATATAACTGTACTTTTTTCCATTCTTTTTAGAAAGGCATGCCTGAGTTAATACCTACAGTGATCATCAGCCAGTAGTCAACAGATTAGCTCTAGTGAAGCAAGGCAAGCAGACAACCTGACTCCTCAATATAAGAGCAGTATAGACTACCTTTGGAAAAGCGCAGAGGCTCTGTGGACAGGAATTCCCTTGGAATATGATGCTGGTAGTAAGATAGGCTATCTTGTGCCATTTCAGGGCACTAAAATGACTTTTTATTCAGTATCTGTGTAGAAAGTTGCATCTTTACATATGAAGCCACAAAAGGCACTTACCTGATATCTTCTGTTGTGTAATGGTACATTCAGGGCATTGTATCGATTAGATCCTACAGGACAAAAATTGAGTTATATGCACCTATTGAATGTGGTTGTTTTCTTGTTTGGGGCAGGGGGGGAGGTTGTTGCTTTTTGTTTTTTTAAGAGACACATTGGTAAATAGTGATTTTTTTTTTTTCAATACAAAATTTCATTGCAGTAATATTAGAGTTCATGTAACTAATATTAACTAAAAAGATACAAACAATTGGCTTCAATAAAGTAGGCCTAAACATCCTCACTTAAGAACTGTTACTGTGACTAGTTCGAAAGAAAGCACTTCTATATTTGCCTCAGATTCTAAGTCAAATTTAACCATCTGAACACCCTGAATTTGATAGGTAAGATCAGAATCCTCTTGCCCAAAAGAACAGTATTCATCATTAACACAAGTGAAAACCATCTTTTTTTTTAAAGTTTTAAAGAATTCAAGATGATCTTCAAATTTCAATCCCATTCTGGGGACTGTCAAGTAAGATGAATGTATTTTTTAATGGTCTGCACATTTAAAAAAAAAGCTCCTGTAAATGCTTGATTTGTTGATAATTTAGAATAAGATGTACTCTTCAGGTATTTCAGCATCCTGTTCTGGTTACAGAGCAACCAGAATGATTATTCAATTACAAGCGAGCACAATTTTTGAAGAGGTAGAAGGATATTTGTACCTAGAGAACAACTTACAAAGTCTTATGGATTTAAAAGGGATCACATCCATCCTCAATTAAACAGAATACTAACCACTAAAATTTGCACACAAAGGAAATTTACAGCTTCTTATTCCTTTTGTGTCTTTCACATTCTGCAATTAACACATGGGAAGAGGTAGTTGTATTCAGAACAAAAAAACTATCCAAAATTACTGAATCCCACTAGTAAGTACATGCTTCAGAAAACTTTCTTATCTTTCTACACTCAAAATCATGCTCAGCAGTCAATAAATCATTTGATTGTTACTGAAACTGAAGCCAGCTGCTAGTTACACTTAAAACCAACTACAGAGCCTATAGCAAGACAGTTGGAATCCATAGCAAACATTTCCTGACTTTCTCTTTCTCCTATCACTAAAGATCTGTCTGCTATTTGCAGTGTTTTCTCCACAAGCAAAAATACTACGCTATGGTAGCTGACTAGGCAGATAAATTATTTGCATCAAAGTTCTCACTACAATGACAACCACCTGTAAAAAAGAAAAATCAGCTAAAGCCAGAGAAATAGAAATATGCAGCAGGTGCCAGACAAAGTGATCTTTGTGAACAAGTGAAAAGGGTGTCAACTCAAGTCACCAACACCTAAGCATAACATGCTGTACGGGAGTCAACATTTCCTAAAGAGAAGATGACCTGGTGTTTCCAAGCCAAGGCTCACTGGATTGCCAACCCAGTGGAGAACTTGGAAGGCTCACCTCTGCAGCACCCACCAGATCAGCTTTTAGAGAACCTAAGGCTATTCAAAACACTGTCATCAAGTTTTAAACTGAATGAAAGACGCAAAGGCTACCAATAAAACCTACCAGAAATTCAACAGCCTGTTTCACTTCCCTGCTCCTTCTCCACTACTTTCAGCTTTTTCACTAATCCAGGTCCTCCCAGTCTCACTGCCAGAAGAGCGCAGACTGTTGCCTGCCCAAGTACAACCTTGTGTTCAAGCTATTCACAAAAGCACCCAGTACACAGCACTGATCTGGCACGTACTAATTGATTCTTGTACCAAAGTAAGGAGTGCTCAGCCTTTGCCTAACTTCACGGTAACCTCTGTGCTTCAGTTTATCTAGTAGCAGTTGGAAAGGAAGAAGAAAAAAAAAAGGTTGCTTCAGGTAAAAGTCCCCAAATCCAAAGAGGTTTTTCCCCCTGAAGAGATGAACGAGCCTGAGACAAACCACAGATAAGAACTAGTCTGTCAGGTGTCTCATCTCTGATCAGAAAACACCCAGACTTCCTACTAAGTGTGGGCCATTATTGATGCCATGCCTCATTATGTCAACATCTCCGCAGCCACTAGTTTATCCCCATCTTAACTTATGGTAACTCTTGAATATACCCTGCCAAAAATACTACTAAGGTTAGTTACTAAAGAAATCTTTGTGGACAAAGCAGTCTTTCCTTCATCTTTCACAATATTCTGTCAACGCTAAGCAAGACAAGTAGCAAATTACTTAAAAGCCTCCAAAAGTCTTAGTTTTCATTAGAGATATTTATATATAAATATAAAAAGTTTATATTTTAAGATCACTAAGCAAGATTATGATGAGTATTATGAATACTTATTACAATTACCTCCAAGCGTCTGTTCAGATGTCTAACATTTCTTACAGCTAATATATTTTAATTCATAAAGAATACTTCCCTCCAGATGGATACCCAAAGTTAAACAAGAAACCCAGACCAAGACAATACATACTTGTGTCATTAAAAGGTACTTTTTCATTGATTATGCACAGAGATTCTTCCAGTCTACTGCCCAAAGCTGCTTGAAGATTCTTTAACTGTTGCTGGCTAAATAACGAAAAGACAAACGAAAAACCACACATACACACATTGTAAACCTTTAAAATTCAATCTGTCACTAACACCGTAGCACATCATAAGCATCACTTGAGCATACAGGTATCTGTCTCTTTAGAAGTTATAGAGAAATAACACAGTAGGAATAATTTTTCCTCCTTTATGTTATATTTAATATATGACATTGGATTTGTTAGGGATTAAAATACAGAGAAAGATGCAATAAATTGTTGTGAATTCTAAGTTCCATTCTTGAGAAGCTCAACTTATTTCAGAGTTAACCTTTACATTATTTTCCAATTCTGCAATTATTGTATAAGCTATACGAAGGTATTCTTTTGAACGGGAATGCAAAAGGGCATTTAAATTAGTTACTATATATCCGATATGGCATTCCAATATGCAAGGAGTGAGTTGTTGATAATTCAGTTAACTATGTCACATCCCTAGTAGAAATACCTCACAAGCTTTTCAAAGCCCCATATTTAAATACTGCTATGATATGGCCCATTCCCACAAGACTTGGCAATTGTGTTTCTGATGCATTCTCAAGTGATTTTTCCCTAGATCTGCTTCACTTCCATTTGATTGTGTATATAGATGTGAAACTAAGTTATTGAGATTACTAATATCATTAGTGTAGGTTCTTGAGATGAACAGTAACATATTCCAGCATTATATACATATATCAACAAAGATTACTGCATATTGATTCAGACCAAATTCCACACCTTACCTAACTTAGGCCCCCAAATTCTTCACTGTTTTGCTTCCCATTTGACATTTAGAACTCCTGCACATATAGTGGAGGGTGGAGGGAAGGTGTCAAAGTGACAGGTTTGGTTTTTTTTTTTTTTTACAAAAAAATTTGATACATGGAAATTTATCAGGACTAACAAGGAAAAAGAATCCAAAAGTAGACAAACAAGATATGAAGAAATGGGCCAATAAGTAGCTCAAGCACATTAACAAACATTTTTCTTCAAGAGCAGATCCAAAATTGCATAAAAACTGTACAGCATGAATTGCAGTAGCATTGGGCATGATAGAAAATAAACTCAAACTGCAAAGGTACAGATGTTTCCTTTTTGTACTATGAAGGAATGGCAAACAAGTAGTTTGATATGTTTTGTTTTACATTCTGCCCTTTAACTTTCAAGGCATGCAGGCTGTCAAGTCTCATAACCCCCTGGCTTTCCTGAATCAAGTGTGGGTGTCAGGGGCAAATGGATCCCTTCCCCTGACAGAGTGGGGAAAACAGAAGAGCAGTACTCTCAAAGACACCTTCTGTCCTCTATTCATTAGATACTGATTTCAGTGTTTAAAATAAGGAAGTGTCAGGCTTTTTTTTTTTAAAAAGCATCCTTTCTTAAATGGTAAAGACAATTTCTTACAATGACATTAATTACCCAGTCATCATAGAACATGACAGACAAGCTCTGAACTGAATAGTAGTAGATTAAGACTACACTGTTTTTCAAACACCACAAAAAAGCAACAGCAGCAAAACACAGCTTTCATCCTCTTTTGCAAGTCATCCTTAGTGAAACCCTGACCTGTGTTAGAGGAGAGTTATTGGAATTCAAGTATCTTTGCATCTATCAAAATAAAATACACGCTTCAAGGTTACCATATGAAAGAAGGAACTCTTCATCTGATAATTCACTATGCATTTTATCCATTACATTAAAGATCTATACTACACATATACCTTTAAAAAATGCACCTTAATAATCAACTTCAGAGAAGTGCACCCTAACTCGATTTGGCCCACAGTCCTCAACTTTCCCCATTTTCTACAACTGGTCTTCAAGACAGTGAAGGTACTCCGAAAGTAACAATACAATCCTTCAAGAAAAACTTTCAAATACTCTAGCTGAGCGTGTTATACCTGAAGCAAAAGTTGTTCAAGCAGCTTTTGGGGTGGAGGGGTTTTTTTGAAACTCTTTTCAGTCGGTTGTCTCAGCATACCTTACCCAAGCTTTGTTTTTAGAAGCAGTTTGTAAGAACCCACATATCTTTGTTTCGTACAAGTTCAGTAGTTTCTTTACTTTTTATAGCATTCCAATACAAATAAATTCTTTAAGCTTTCATCAACTTCACATCTACTTAAAATAGCTTGGCGACAAAACTGCTCTTACAGAAAGCTGAATCTGTGGAATTGATTGTCTAGTTACATACTCAGCAGAAAGAAAAAGGGTCTGACCTACGCAGTTTTGATGTTAATGTGCTGTTGCCCAGTATTTTGAGTTTTAACAAAGTCTTTTTTTTTTTTAAGGTATTATTCTCTAAAAAGAATCCAGTTAATCTTTTGCAGCAGTTATTTCTTTAAATCAATTTTTCATTATATTAAATAAAAACACTTACCATTCTTCGGTTCGAAGCCTACAGTCCTTAGCTTCTCTTTCTAGTGTCTGAGACTTGATCTTTATGCAAGAAGATAATCTCACAATGTAAATACTGACACAGCAAGACATTTCATTTCAAAACTTTTCAAACTTGTGAAGAAGAGAAAAACTCCTTACTTCTAATTTGGCTTTATCATTCTGCAGCTTTTCTATGGTATCCGTGTATTTCCTCGTTAAACTGTCCACCACAGCTTGGTGCTGGGCAGCATCAGTTTCCAAAACCTCAAGTCTAGTTCTCAGCTCCGCTTCTAAACGTTTGTGCTGCTCATCTGCTTCAAAGAACTAAAAGAAGAAAAGCAGAGCTTACACTAAAGATTCGTTTTACTATGGAATTTAGCCCTATGAGTTACACCAATTTAATTAGCCGTTCCAGGTTAATAACAAGTACTAGCTCTCAGACAGACAGAAATTTTATAATGATATTTACACAGAAAAGATTCAGGAACAAAGTACTTTGTGTTTATAAAAGTTTTGTAGTACCAAGCATTCCTTAAGTGTATTGCCAATTAATAGCAGACATAAAACTTGAGCTGTAAGGTTTTTCTTGAGTTTTCTAAACCAAAGTGAAATGCATTTCATTTCAGTAAATTAATTCCTGACTTAATCATGGCAACTTGCAGAAAAAATTGTAAGCTTTAAGGAAATTCTGAAACAATTAGTGAAATAAAAAGAAGTTTCCACCCAGTACCAACTATATGGCTATCTTCAGTAGAGTAGCTAAGTGTAACCAAAAATTAAAAAACTAAATTAGAAAACAGGTATTATGTGAGTTATTCCACATCCTGTTTTAAGAATCTGAAGTCTAAATACTTTCTCATTTGCCCAGTGAACATCTTTATAAACAAGCTATCCGATCTAATCTACTGTTGTGCATAAAACTAAGCTTCTAAACCCACTAGTTTTCAGATGGTATTTTATTTTCCTCTCCCTTCGTTCGTGTGACCAGTTTTCTGAACTAAAAAGAAAGGCTAAAAGTTTCACTCACAAGTATATGTAGTCGTTCATTCTCTTCTATTTTCTTCTGAAGGTCTTCATTGAAGACACTTTTCTGCTCTTGACTCAACTGAGATAAGGATTCTGCACTTTTCTAAAAGAAAGAAAATGCGTTCATTATCTCCAAGTCTCCCAAAGCCCATCCCCAAGTACATGAAAACACTTCCCACTGCTAATTCCCAGAGGCACACAAGTATATATCTTACTTACATTGATTAATATATCAAAAGGTACCCATGTTGCACACAGCATGAGCCTAAAAGCAGCACTTTTTCCTTCACACTGTTGTTACTGTATAGTGGTAGAATGCTAACTCGATATGGACTCAAAAAGGCCTTCACTCAGGCATCACATTCACACACACATGAAATCGCTTGTATGGGCAGATGCCCATCTGACATCATTTGAATCTTGCATGATTGTTTGCAGTCACTAATAGGAAACCCTATGCACAAAGGCTTATTTGGTTTGGTAGCTGTGTGTAAGGCACATCTACCCTCACCAAGTGTCCAGGCGTAAGCTGGTCTGGTCTCAGCAGGGACCAGCAATAATCACTGAAACCGCACTATCCCACAGCAGGCTGTAGCACTGGAAGATACAGGGCTTGCACTGCACTCCAACTGCCTGGAGAAGAGAGACATCTCTCTGCCAACTGTTTCCTCACTTTTCAGCCATTTCATCCGAAAGACTCAGAGATCACCACACTGCTTCTCTGCTCTACCACACTGCTGGACAAAGGTAGTACCATCACCAAACAAAAGGGAGATTGTTTACATTTAAACTTAACACTGAACTTGGAAGTGCTTGGGACAGCTAAGCCACCCCTGCATTTGATGTTAATCTATGAACTACAACACCTGAGATATGAGCATATATTCTCCTCCTTCTAAAAGGATTGCAGTCTGACAGATCATCTTTCCGAATCTTGAACAGTTTTAGATGCTATTTACGTGGTCTCCCAATGGCAAGTCTCTGAAGTAAGGGTGACAGAGAATTTAGCGGAGGTGTGTTCAATACAATGTATGTACTCAGTGAGGCCCTACAGATAAAACTAAAGGGAACACATTTAAAGGGTAGTACAAACACTTAAAAAAAATACAAAACTGTGCATTCTGCCAGCTGAACAGGAAAGAAAGTCAGTGGCAATGGTTTGCAAAGCTACTCAAGCCAGGCTGAGGTGCTTAAAAATTTGGAAGCATGTCTAGTGAAGCGGTAAGTTACGTAACATGAAATAAAAGAACAGAAGGGCCAAAGTGCATTTTGAAGAACAATCTACTATGGCTCATGAATAATGTAAGTCAAGGTCCTATTCTTGTCAAGGAACTGGATAGCAAAAAAAAAAAAAATAATGCACAAGAGTTTAGGGAAAAAGCAAGGAAGATTATTGTATTGTTAATCAGTTGAATGATTTCTTTAATGTCAGTCTTGATAGGTACAGCATTTGGGGAGCCAATTAAAAAAGAAAAATTGACAGTAATTAAGAGGGGTTTCCTCATAAGAGGAAGGCAGCAAAGGATGCTTGAGAATTATTTAAGTCCAGACACACCACCCCTGGAATTCTGATGTTACCTACAGAAGACATGGCTGATCTCAGACAGAACATCGTATAACTAGGTTTATTCAGTAAGCATTTTGGCAGAGAAAGACCGCAGTACTGAAATCATTCTGCCGTTTTGAAATAACATAAGAAATGCTAGCTAAAAATTTAGAGTTCAAAGCATTTGGCAAGATTCACATAAGAGCCGACTAGAAAAGCTACAATCATAGGCTGAAGAGTTAACCATCGACATCTAAATTACAAAGCAAGGAGATGGGGATAGGAAATGAGCGGTGATCAGTTTTCTTCAAAGCAGCAGATTAATCACAGAGCTCCAAGATCTTTCCCAGCTGTTAGAACACTTAATAAATATCTGGAAAGGGAAACAGCAATTCAGTATCAGTTAGCTGACACACGAGAAAGAAGAGTACAGAACTACTTAGCATATAATATATGTACCAATACCTGTTTTGTGGCTATTTTCACTAACATCAGTTAATAACACAAGTTCTGACAAAAACATCCAGCTCAACCCTTGACACAAAGTAACTACTGCTAGGAATCGGGATAAGACATTGACAGGTGAGGAGCAGATATCTGCTAAGTAACTTTTTTCCCTTTAGCACATACCTTGTTTTTCTTGCCCCTAGCTTCACTTAATGCAAGTTCATCTTGAAGTAACTCCACCCGCTTGGCAAGTTGCTGATTTCGAAAGGTCAAGCTGTCCATTTCTTGTTGCAGTTTTCTCAGCGATTGATCCTTCATCTTCAGTTGCTCCTGAATGACCAAAAAGTTTAATTTTAAAACTTTTAATTTTTTCTTATTAAAAGCGTGTTTTAAAATTAAGTATCACATTTTAAAAAAAGAACATGTTAAAAAATTGCTTTCTTCACTATTTTAACACTGAAGAGGCAAAAAGTACTGCTTTTAAACTAGAAAACACATTTTACTTCCTTGAGCTGCCTACAGATCACACTCCAGTAGGTACTTCATTCTATAAGCTAATCAAGAAGGAACCTTCCACTTTTACACAGTCGGCATCTACAGAGAACAATGAAGACTTGCAGAACAGAAATTCTGTTACTAAATCAAGTTCTTTCTTTATTCAATTACAGTACTTTGAGTAAAAAACATTCCCAGTTACCCTTCCCATTTACCTATTTTTTCACAGTTTAATACATCTGACATGAGCAGTTTTTAGAGATTACCTTCAGAGAAGCAGAGTTTGCTTGCTCGTCTACAACCCCTTTTTTCAGCACTTGGTTCTGAGCTCGAAGCTGGAAAACAAGAGATGCCAGTAACTATGCAAGACCAAGGAATAAATAAAAGCCATTCATTAGAATATGCATAAAGCATCATACTCTCTCATGAGCGCACCAGCTGTGCACACTTTTTAAAGTATTCTGTTCAGGCAGACAGTAGTGGTATCACGTTGAAAGAAGTATCCTGAATTGCCAAGGAACAAGAAGTTACTTTATCGTCTGAATATTTTGGTCAACTAGAACATAGTTCTTACTCAATAAATATCTTGGAAGACTAGTTACTTAAACATAGTTAAGGTTTAAAGAACAGCGAATAGATACGGAAAAGTTGCAACTTCTTCCTTGTCAAATCAAGTTCTTGCTCATATTCAGTGCTATTTCTGTCTCTCCCCTCTTATCCCCAGAACTGTTTATGACTGGATCTAGAACATAAGCAGGGCTCACAGAGTCAAAATCTGTATCAGTTCAAAAAGAGCTTAACTATACTCTAATGCAAAAATACTGATTACCAGTAGCAGCAGATAATCCAGAGAGAACAGCTTGACAAACACTTCAGGAAAATGGATAAAAAGCATAGAAGAAAGAGCCCTCCAAGGCTTACTTATATCATTCACAAATCTGAGCTAAAAATTACTGTGGTGAAAAGCACTACTCAAGAAGTCTATTTCCCAGTCGCTTCACAGAGTACCTCTACCCTGCAGCAATGAGGATACCGACAGTTCCATCTTCCCATTCCTTGATAATTGCTTGAATCCTGGTTTCTTCAATGGCAGTTTGTATTCATTTGACATGTTTGAGTCCAGCTGCTCCAGATATAAATTAAAAGGGTTTGTATAGTGTTTGGGAACACCCCTGGCAGCTACATTAAAGGCAAGATTCAATGTAAAACAGCAATGGCTAATCTTTTCAGTCTGATGACTGAATATATTTGAAAGGTCAAAAGTCAGTTGACATTGCTAAGCACAGGCTTTTGCCCTGCAGTATTCCCGCTGTGCTGCTCAGGCATCACAAAGGCAAGAGAAGAAACTTGCAAGAGCACCACAGAAAGACTTCCAAGCACACGGTTTCCCTAGCAAGAAAGAGCAGTGCAGTAGTTTTCTATGCCTTTTTTTCTGCCATGGCTACTACTGCAGGAACACGTCAGGGGCAGTGAATGAACCAGCTCAATCGTGCTGCATTGAGACACCCAAGCTGAAGTGTGATCCACCAAAGGCTGTCACAAGTCAAAAGAGTCTTTTGACTACTACTTCCATCAAGGTTGTGCAAGAGAGCCAGAAGCTGCAACTTGAGAGGAAGAAGAGACTCTGAAAACACAGATCCTTCTTCTGGACTGCTCTGTGAACTGAGAGGGAGAACAATCCTTTGGCAGGTACTTCCCTTGGCACTCCTTGAGTCTGTCAAGCTCCTGTCAACCTCTCTCCTTGGCTTCCACAACACAATTCAGTGAACAGGCAAACAGCTTCCCAGGGCTACTCTCTGTTTCCACCCACGTGCAATAAACAGTCAACTGATCACTTGCACAAAAAGGAGAATTATCTGCAAAGGGGATCCCACAATGCCCTGGAATTGTTGCACAAGAAGTGGGATGAGACCACAAAATAGTTCCCTCAAAGAACCAATGAAACATCACAGGCTGAAAGCTGCAAGATGCAAGTTCAAAGAAAGCTTTTGGACACCATCATTACTAAAAGAAAGAGGATCCAGCAGCTGGAACTTTTAGAAGCTAGAGTCAAAAGTCCACATTTCAGGTTCATTTGGGAATCATGCCACAAAGTCCCTCAATTACCTTATCCTGAGCTATTTTTAAACTCCAAGTTACAACACAGCCACTGTAGAAAGCAACAAGAAATATGAAGTCTGTGACCAACAAAGCCTCAAAGGGAATTCATTTTTCTTAAAATGATTTAGTGAAAGCATTAAAAAAAAAAAAACCTATCTGAACAACTTAGATTCTGTATTTTTTTTTAATAGCAGTTCCAAGGAGAATAGTATTTAAAGATGTATCATTCTATAATCTAGGGAAAGGTATCAAATGCAGTCAAGTGCCTTGTGCCAAACACTCTGACGCTGGGCTACAGAAAACCAAAGTGCTGGCTTTCTTTCCCAAGGCTGTTGAAGAACTATGCCATTCAAGACCAATGGTCTCCTCTTCCTTTCAGTGAGGAAACAAGAATGAGGAGTTCTGTATTAAGCAAGTCTCCGCCATTTAAGAAATTATCTCAAGCACTTTGGAAAGGAAAGGCATTCTCTGCTATGGGACAGAAGCCTTTGCAAATACTCCGTTAAGCAGCACCAGAAACGGGAAGCAAAGTCACCTAGGGCTGCAGCAGAAGAATGCTAACAGACATGAGGTAAGTGTGGCATCAAGTGTCCTCACTTCCAAGACACTGTAACACCGCTGCAAGCACTACCAACACCACTGAACTCCCACATCCACCAGTGAAAGCAAACTCGGAGTCTATGGATAAGATACAAGACCAAGACCTCAATAAATGTTCACACCCAAAATGATAACTAAGCTTCATGCCTGACTGCGAAGTGGAGAAGAAGGGAAAGCACTGCTAGTTTCACTTCCCTGGTGTAGCTGAACCCTTTACTTGTCCTACTAGATGCTTTGCAGACAAGGCCACTTTCTCCCCCAGCCAGCACTCGGCAACACTGCCTTCCCGCAGCACCTGCGAACTCGCACCTCCCCTGCCCGCCCAAGTCTGCCTTCACCTCATCCTCAAGAAGGGGCAACTCTTGGGCCTCAACCACTTCACGCTGTCACAAAAGTCAGCGTCTCGGTCCCGACCAGTCCCCC
>NW_009605538.1:27312-27711 GCF_000690535.1 Cariama cristata | reverse complement strand
TATATATATATTTCTTGACATTATTATGTATATAGTTCTTGAAAGTATTTTTTATATATATATAAAAACTTTGCTTCAACTGCAGAACACTTTTTTATATTTCTATGTATATGAATAACTGTTCTGGGAATAAATTGATGATTCTGACAGGCTGGTAGCATGGCTTAATGCTCTTGTGATCTCTTGAACACATGACATGTATTTATTCTTCTATTTTATCACAATGTGAGGAAGATCTTTATTTACACATGCACGTATTTGAGTCACTAGTGATAGTCCTATTCTAACTTTAACTGTGCTGATGACTGAATTTGGTATTTTTAGAGAGAACATAACCGGTTGCGAAAACCCCATCTGAATGAGCGTGTAACAGGCACCCTAAAAAAGCAGCACAGGTCA
>NW_009605538.1:832-27281 GCF_000690535.1 Cariama cristata | reverse complement strand
GGTTCAGCGAGGTGGCACTCTGAGATCCATCTGAAGTATATGAAAATGTCACGGTATTTCAGACAAGTTAGCTCGATTTGGACTTTGTAACGTGCAGTTACAAAGCGGTGCTATTATGTTGTCTTAATGCCATTAAACCCTGGGCCCAGTGGAGCGGCTCTTCTTTATACGGCTGGGCTGAGGTCGGGCTAAAACTTGCTGTGTTGTAACTTTTGAGTGGGCACTGAGTTCTTAGTGGTGATGCTCAATACGTGCAGGCTTCTACCTTGCTCTTTCCTTCCGCTATACCTCCCAGTACATGTACTGGGAGAGGGCTTGGGGGCAAAGTCAGATCTTTGATCTAAGTGCTTTCCCTGTTGACATCGCTGGGAGATACTAATCTGAGAGTGACATGGGATGATACCAATGGCTGAGATGGGTATTCTGCATTGTACCTGAACGTATCTGTTTTGTCTTAAGCTATTTTCTACCTTTAAGTAAGAACTCATTCAACTCCAAGATTTATCAGATCTCTGGTACCACACTGAAGACTCAAGTTTTTATGATCTCTTCTATAGATGCATTGTGAGGGGGAGTTTTTTCTATTTTCTTTTTTTTGTTTCTTCCTCTATACCACTTCTGTAGTGAGATACAGAACAGCAAGGCTGTGCCAGTCACCAAAACAAGTGTCCATGCATCCTTTTTCCTGTTATATCATGTGAGTAAAAGGATCCATCATAAAGTTTGCACGAAAGAACATAAAATTCTATAACTTAAATTCATTGCCTTCAATAAAATGATTTGGTGCAGGACAAGCATTGCAGACCACGGTGCTGTTTTATTTGCAGAGTCGCCTGAAGGAAGCTGTGCAGTTGTTGGAGGATTACAAGCATGGGACTTTGCCCCCAGGAGTCACCAACAAAGAGGTAAGAGGAAAAAGCCTTTGTTAAATTTCTAATTCTTCCTGCAGTCTAAAGTGGGGAGGATGAGGTGGCATTTTAGGCTGTATCTGCAGTCACATGCACTACTGCAGGACTTTTTTTGGTGATTCTACTGGTAAAATCCCGTACCAGCTCTGTTCAGTTGATTTCTGACTTCTGCAATGTTGCTTCTGGTTCCTTGCAGCTCAACTGCCAGTGTGTTGTAGTGAATTGGGGTTGTTCTGAAGTTCCCCTGTTATAAACGTGGCTGAGCAGCAGTGACAGAAAGGGGCCTGCAATACAAATGTAGAAGTTATTTAGAATAAGTAGAAAGTTTGCGGTTTCTGACTTGCAAAGTTGTTGATTACCTTTCGCCAATGCTATTGCTTCCCTTTCCCTTGCAAAGTGTGCTTGTACAGTTAAAAGAAAAAAAAGTCATTTTCTTTTTTTTGCTGAAGGAAACCTTGCTGTCGGTCCTGTAGGTTCTTGTACCAGCAACTGTGATGCGTCAGCCCCCTCTCCTACTGTGTTCCTGTTGGTTATAATAATTGCCGTTTCTTCACGGAAATAAATGTTATTTGGGCTACGTATAGCCCTCTGGCTGTCCTCATGTTGTAGATTGTACCATCAGTAGTGGTGCGTTTTGCTGGGTGATGTTCCTACTGTTGGGCTGGAAGCTGAAGGAGGTTGTGGAAACCCCACTGATGCAAAAGTCTTAGCAGGGTTTAGGCAGTTGCTGAGAAAAGGGTCATTTTTGGTGAAACTTCATTCTGCTTTGGGGCAGAGGGATGGGCTGGGTAATCTCTCCAAGACCCTGTCAGTCCTGTTTTCGGGACTTTTGTTTGATATTCATGTATATGAACACATGAAACTTGTGGAAGCAGAGATGAGGATTGCAGAGGGGCTAGAATGCTTTTTGAGCCTTTTAGCTCCAAATCAGTAGCGAGGAATGAAAATCATCAATCTTCCTGTGGGTATTATCTCAAACTCTTTTCCTTATATGTAGACACCTGACCATAACACCAACACAGGGGCTTCTTTTGCGGTGCGTGTTTGTGCATCTAGCACAAAAGACTTCAGTCCAGTGTAATTTAATGTAACATAAAGAACGTAATGAATTGATTGACAGACCTGCTTCAGGAGATACAAGAAGGAGCTGTGCCAAAGGACCGATGCACCTCCCAAGTAAACAGTGATGGAAATGGTAGATAGCTCTTCTCCCACGCCCTGTAGGTCAAATAACCTCTTTTATTTTTTTTTCCCGTTCACGTGTGATAATTTCTGCTCATGAAAGACAAGTATAGCAGGTAAATGAAAAAAACTAAAATTTGCATTCGCTTCAGAAAGTAGCTACTTGTGTGGTAGGTGCTGTGTTGGGAAAGAGGCATGGCTTCAACAAAAAATGAACGGGAAATATCCCCTCCCTGCACGATGTGCAGTACGAGGCATTGCTGTCCTGGTCTTTTGATGTCACTGCATTCTTTCAACCGTAATCTGATGGTAAGAAAAAAGAAACCAGAGTTGAGGAAAGGAGAAAAGCAGAGGATGATGCAGCAGCAGATGACTCAGTTCCCATCTGCCTTCAGGCAGATGAAATACAAGTTATTCGCTGTGGCAAACCACGCAGACTTTTGACCTACATTTTGGATTTGCGTAGTGACAAACCTAGGATATACCCAGAGTTCATTCAGGATTGCACTGAGAGAGAGCAAACAAAAGTGTCGCGTTTCTTGTTTCCCTCAGTCATGACAACATGTGCGGGAGGTGAACCTTGTTATGCAACTTGGAGGTTCTGAGTGTGAAATAAAGGTACGGGGCAGAGGAGGAGAGAGAAAACGATGCCAGAAATGCCTTTCCTAGAGCAATGTTAGCACATCAGTGTAAAAAACAGTATTTTTTGTAGTAAAATCTTGACACGGTTCACTTTGATCATAGTGTCAATTATGTTGGAGGGGTTTATGTAGTTTTGCTGACTGTAGGATAAAGTAGCTCTCCCAGGAGGAGCCTGGGCTGGAGTTGCAGCATGTGCTTGTTATTGTATTTAACTGTGCTTTGCTGCATTAATTAAACCAAAGCACAGGGAGAGGTGAGCAAGCTATGGGTAGATCCCAGGAAGGCTATGAGACTTGAATGTTCATGCAGGATACCACAGCTGCTCTAAAAATGGTAAAGATGGAAGGGACTTGCAAGCAGATGTCAATCGGTGTGCCCGGTCTGCAGTGGGACAGGAGCAACCACAATTACGAAGCAGCCGAGGCTGCCTTGTTAACCTGGAGAAAGGATCCGTGAAGCCAGCAGGTATCAGTCCTTCTTTACTTCTGGGGCTGGCTGGTTGGAATGAAACAGGAGGTAAATTGGGCAATAAAAGCATCAAATGCTGTTTGGCACTCTTTTGCTCCATCTGGGTGAAGGGCTGGGTGAATCTGCTGGGTTGATTGGGACCTTCCCAGTGTGGCATGATGGGCTGGCCAGCTCTTGGGCCATGATGGTGACGTTCCTTGAGGGACACATGAAAACCCTGAGTCCCTTTGGTCTGAAAGCTTTTCTTCTCCCAAGTGCACTCTTGAGAGGACTTGAATAAACTACTTGCCTGCATATGGCTGCAGTGAAGCAGGTGAAAATCTTCAAAAATGTGATTGTTGATTATCTCTTGTGAGAGCGTGATTATTGCCAAATGGGTGGATATCTTCATCCTCTCAAGTAGAGCCACCAATTTAGAAACAAACTTCTCCTGTAGGAGGGCATTACTTTGCAGTTTTAAGCTGTGGAATTGAAAACTGCAATTAATCATTGCACATGTGGGTATTCTTAAGTGCTTTTCTCTTTGCACCAAGGGTAATCTTTGTAGTCTTTTATTGGCATTAGTTGTTTCCATCCCCTGGGGCATCTTCTTGTCATGCAGCTCACGTGGTATCACTCTGCCTTTGCAGTCACAAAATAACGCTGAACTTTTAGCTTTGCCAACCATGACCATTTCTGCCAAAGAACTAAAAGGCCTAGATAATTTGTATGAAAATGGAGTTTCATTGAATGCTAAAGTTGTGGTGACATCAGGCGTTGGGTACTTCTCATGTTGATTAACCAAATACTCTCCTTTCGTTTTCTGAGACGGAGATCTAAGAGTAAATCTGATGGGAACAGGGCTGTGGTTGCTGTCTCTGGATGGAGGACGTAGGGCTGGATGCTGCTCTCAGTCTGTGCCATGAAACTTGCACCCTGAGCATCGGTTGTTTTCTGACTCCAGAGGCGGAGGGGAAGGTGGAGGAGAGCGTGTGAGAAGATCTGGGCAGCTTGCAAGTTTGCCAGTGCTGAATTAAATACAAGCGTGCCAACTATATACAGCTGTAAGTGTCTCTTTAATGACTGGTGTGTTTGCAGAGCATACGATGTGCTGGTTGATTGCTTTGGGGGAAGGGAAGCATCTCACTTGCATAGATAGCACCCCAAATTTTCTACTGGTGAACCAAAGACACCTGGAGATACATTTTTGCTTTCCTTAACTAAGTTTTACCATTTTTGTGGCTTTTCTGTGCACTGTTATCTGCAGCATGGACTCTGGCTACAAGGCATTGAAATTTTGCAGTTGTTCTAGTGCTGATTCGGGAAAGGGATTTGATGCAGCTCTGGAGAGGTGCCCACTTTGTGGCTCACGTGCATGGGTTGATGTTGGAATAAAAGACTGAGCCGTCTGATGTTTTACAAGTAGTTGGTAACTGAGTGTCGCACATACCTCTGATGCACTGCTGAAGTTGCCACGTGCTGGCAGAAGACCAGCAGATGTGAAGTAATTTGATTTTTGACTGATTTTTTTTTTTTGGTTTGGTTTTTTTTTTACCCCTCTTTGCCTGTGAACAGAGCTAATCACCTCCTGTTCACTGTGGGCAAGAAGTGTTTACTGGAGTACTGACTTGGCTCATCTGATGCGGTAATGCAGTTGTATCTGAGAGAGGCTAATTTGCTATTATTACTCATCAGAAAGGCTGGGTGGAACTTCATGTGATGCTCAAGAGAGAAGCACTCAACTTTATCTTCTTTAAGTGCTGATTCAGGTTTGGTTGCTGGAGCCCCTTAGAGGTGCAATTGCTACCCTTATAACAGGCTCTTCAGGCATGGATTGGGTATGGCAGGTGTGTAGAAGAGATGCCTGATGCCTTCTAGGTTTCATAATCAGAATTAAAATCATGACCACCTTAGAAGCCTTTAAAAATAACAGTTTGGGCAGAGTTTTAATGCATTAGCTTTCTAAGAACCCAACATCCTCCCCAAAATATCAGCTTTGAGTTCAAGAAGACAAGTTGTTTTGACAGACTTGTTTCACTAATCTCCTGACTGATCCACTTTTGTGGTATGGTGCATTTGACAGTGTTCAAATTCCTTTTTTTTCCCTCATTCAGAAATTCATCGTTCTCATGAAGGATGGCAGGCAGTAGCTGAAAGCATAACAACAGCTCAGCACAATCTATGCTGAAATGGTTTCACCACATGAGAAATGGAAAATATAAAAGCCTAAAGCTATGTAATGTCAAGTATCTCCTCCACACTTATCTTCTTGACAGGGTTCTTGTAGAGCGAGTCTTTCTCTTCTGCATTTTCAGAGCAGGTTTTTCAAAATGAGCTGGAATGGAACAATAATGGACTATCTAAAGGAGAAAAAAAACCCTGTGAAGATCCATAATCATACTTTGCTCCAGTTCCCCATGACCATCTCTAAACCGGTTTCTAGAATAAATGCTGCTTCGCTTCAGTCACTCTTTATGTGATGATTCATGGACGCCAACACTGCCAACACCTACATCTCTTCCACTTTCAGGTCTCTCACACTCATCCAGTAGCTCTTGTACTTGCTCTTGAACTGGAGTGATTTCACCACTCGAGAAAATGACCATTAACTTGAGATAGTAAAAACCTATTTCTTGGGCATCATTAGCAAAAATGAAGAATTGATCTTTGAGCTGTCAATAGCTGCTAGACTGCTGGTAGGTTTTTATTGAGGGAAACTATAGGGTTTTTTCCTACATTAGAAAAAATGTTTTAAAAACATGATTTTTATCGTAGGTGTATCAATTATGTTATCAGCAAAACAGAGGACAAACAACTGCTTGATAAGTATTTATTCAGTGCTATGTATTGGAGCAAGAAAACATGCTCCAGTCTCCACTTCTTCAGCTTAGCTTATTTACCCAACTTTATCTTTGAAAATTTAAGAACCAGACTTTTTTTTTTTACTAGACATGAAGCTAGGTGTTTCACATCCACTTATTAAAACCACACCAACCAAAACCATCCTGTGTCGTGGAAATACCCCACGGTATAATTAAGCCCCTCTCTGACAGACTGTTACGATTTGATAATTTTTCTCTAAATAAAAAGATATTCTTCGTAGTGCAACCATTTGGGGTGTATTTCTGTTCTCTCGGTCATTTGGGTTAGATGTTTTAACAGGATTGGAGAACGTGCTTGGAGGACAAACTCCCTGAAGACTTTGGGGAGGTTTGATCTCCTGGTGGGGGATTTTGGGTGGTTGTGTGTCTCTGCGTTGGGTGATTGAACTCCATGAATCCAGAAGTGTTTGATGGAAGAAGCAGTTTAGAAGTACAAAAATTTGCTGTCAAAACTTCAAGAGAACTGGTGAGTTTAGTCAGCTTCCTATATTGCTTGGTTCTGTTTGGCGACTGCATGATCCATGTCCTTCATTTGGCTCCTTCTGCAGAGGGTAAGTGCATTTGAAGTGCCAGCGTGTCGTCTGACAGCATGTACCCTCTTTCATCTCCCCGTCCCAGAGGAAGCTAGAAAATAGTAGGATTCTTAGAAGGGAGGGGAAAAAAAGCAAATGTACAGGGTTTGTGTTGATGGGAGAAACCGGTTCAGTCGTCATTTATGTCCTGTCTTTTCCAGCTCCGTAGGTACTGTTGTATTCTTGCCCTTCTATAAGGATTCCTTCGTCTTGATCATATGTTCTTTGCACTTTGTGCTCCTCATTGAAGTGATCTCTCATTATACTTAAGCAACCTTTTTAGCTCGCATTCCTTACAGACCGCTCCGCAGCAAGAGAGAGATGTGCTAAAAGGCCCACGGCTGCAAGCCGTTTTTAATGACGGTTTCTGCCGGCGGCTCCCGGGGTTGACAGGATCCGGCCCTTCGCCCGAAGCTCCGGTGGCTGGTGCGATCTGCGAGTGGGTAGGTGAAAATGACACACACGAGTGCACTGGGAGCCAATTTGCAGCAGAAGGTATAGACTGTAACATATCCAATTCTAAACAGGGCAGGCAATTCCCCAAACTGCCTCCTGGAGGGAATCTCCGCTGGAGTAAAAAGGTTTCGTTTGAGGGAATAGTTTCTCCTATAAAAACAAGGGCTGTAAAATATCAGCCTGATAAACAAGGGTGAAAAGCCAGCTTGCTTAAAAGCGGACGTTTTCTCTAGCTCGGGAGCATCAGAGCTGAGGTTTAGCCTCAAACCAAAAGGCTGTACCAACTGCAGGGCATAATGATGTGGCTTTTGTCCTTTATCCTCAGGCTTCTTTCACTAATTTGTAGGATTGCATCTGTGTCCTCTGTGTGTGTGAGTCCCTTTCCCAACCTGTCCAACAGACCAGCACAGATTGGAGGAACAGATTGATGCTGGCATGTCAGCAGTGGTAAAAGTTAAGAGAAGCAGCACTCGGTGGCTATCAGATACAGAGAGATTTAAATCACTCCCGTTTTATGACACAGCTGCTTTTTGCTGTGTGATTTTTGTACTCAGTGCCACAGAAATGTGCGTGGCAGAAAAGCCCTTTTAAAGGCTGATGAATATTGGATGTGGACTACGGTGTTCAGGCACCGAAGATCTGCCTTGGAAGGACTGCAGTAAGTTATCAGTGCGGGGGAGATTTCGTTACGAACTTCAGGCTGCTCCTGTCTTTCAGCTCTTCCCCCAAAATGCCCTATACTTTTATTTTCTCTGCTAGAATTCCCTGCAGTAATTCCATGCTTGAGCTACACTGCTGGCATGCCCAGCAAAATGTGTCCTTTCCGTTGTATGCTGAATCATTTTTGCCGTTGAAATGGGGGTAGAAATAGCTACTAAGCTATCAGCTTAATACCACTGCCTAATATCACTGCTCATCAGCCTAATCAGCCTAATATCACTCCAAGTATTGAACAGCAATACTTGGAGCGATATTAGGCTGATGAGCGAGTTAGAATCAGAGCCCTGATTTACCCCGTTTGTAGATTCATACCACTCTGTCCTAAAAACTTCGTATCTCAACAAGAGGTAGAATACAATCTAAGAAATACGGCGATGAAGGTTCATTGTCCTCTTCTACCTCCCCTCTATCCCTTTGGTCCTGATCTCAGGCTGGCACCCCGGCTTCTCCCTGTGGTCCTGCCAGCAGAGAGAGGTAAAGAGCCACAGAATAGCAGAAGTGTCTGAGGGCCCTTCGTGTGCGTTGAACAAGGACTCTCAAGAGGGAGGGATGCTTTTTTGTGCAAAGTTTTTATTTTTTTAATGCCAGCGTGGGGCCAATAAGAGGTTTAAAAACTTGTATAATTAACTAAATGCAACCCTTGTACATATGCAGCCATTAGGCTTACAGAGATGACTCTGTCTTTAAATGTGCACCCACAATAAAGAAAATTTATCATTGCCTGAACTTTATATGTGAACTGGTACAAATTTGTTCTGTGCCCAGAATATTGCAAGGGCAAGTGTGATGCCATGGCAGCGTGAGCTGATCTAAGTCAGCGCTGCCATGTCTCTGCCTCCTCTCCTCCCGGCCATGTGTTCCCACCTCCTTGCTGGCTTGCCCTGGCACAGCTGGTTCAGAGAGCTGATCTTAATAAAAACTAAAACTCCCTTCCCCCACTCCCAAAATGCTTCATTTTTTGACTTGAGCAGCTCCCTGTATTTTCTGTCTGCTCTATGTTGGCTCTGCAATGTAGGGGATGGAGTGCACGGCTAGGATGGGGAGGGATGGTGGGGCTGTGGTACCATAAATATATACCACCTTGAGCTGTTGAAGATAAGTCTGTGATGGAGGTAGGAAATTAATCCAGGTTTCGTAAGACCGAGACTAAATGTCTTGAGCTGTGGATCTTGTGCTGACTAAAATCCTTGTAGCTCCGAGACACCAGATGTTTAGATTTTTGATCCATCCAGATCTTTCTCTTTGTCTGCTGTGGGATTGTAGGCTAATTCAGGCTGGAGGGGACCTCAGGAGATCATCTAGTTCAACACAGGTCCCTAGATTTACTGTCAGAAACCTGTCTGTTCATTTGACTGTATATTTACTTACATATGCGTGTTAAGATGCATGAATATCTATTTCTTAGAAAACAAGAAAGCAGCAAGTCAGCTCTATTACCTGATTTTGTACCCTTAGAAAGTCCACCCTGAAAGCTTCACCCCTTCAGCATAAGGGGGTGGTTGGAGGGGAAGGGAAAAAAAAAAAAAAAAAAAAAAGCCCAAGCTGAATGATCTGTAGTGAGAGGAAAAATGCAGCTTTTTGAAATTGTCCCTTGGAGACAGACATTTGCTATTCTCCAGCCAGCCCCTTCCTGCGAGCGTTGGCGGAGCATGAACTGTGGTGTGTCAGTTGTGACTTCTCACTCTTCAGCCTTTCCAAATGCAGTTTTGGCAACTTGCTGTTTTGAAACTGTTTCATTTCTTCCCCATTAGTATCAGTGAAGTGAAAAGAGGCTCACCAGCTTAATGGGCATATATTTATTACTGTGTTCTTCCTTCAATCATGTTAGCAGCGGGAAGAGCCGCTCGTGCTGTCCCAGACACAGCAGAGAACAATGACTCTATCAGAGTCTAAACAGCATCCCTTTTGGAGAATAATAGCTTTTCTTAACAGTGTTGATGAAGAGCGAAGAGGTCCATTTGCAGTAAACTGTACTTTTTTTCCCCTCTGGTCTCTTGCAGGATCCGATAAAACGTAGATATATCGATTGTCCTGCTGCTTCCTTTTCTTTGTAAGAAAGTAGCCTGTTTGCTGGTCCAAGGGCTGAACTTGGCCCTTCTCTCTTCTACGATTGAAATATTCTCTGTAGCACTAAGATAGTCTAGGATGGGTCCAACATTTTAGGCATCATTTCCAGACTGTCAGAGGACGAAAGGCACTTAGGGAGCTTGGGCAGAAGTGTTGTAGGTTAAAGCACCTTAAAGAAGCCATGCTAAATGCTACCGTTGATGCTCATACTCAGTTACAAACCAGCTTTGCTTCATCTCATCATTTCAGGATTAAGAGAGTTTATCTAAATTCACGTCTAGATTACAAATCAAATTAGATTCACAAGCTCCGTATAGCTAAAATAAGCTGAAACAAATCTGCTCTTGAGCAACCTAGCTGGATTAGCCTGCCGGCGTTCCAAAGCTGTACTTTAAACCACATAATGGCATCTTAGTCCTTCTGCAACCCTGGTGCAAGTAACGGCTTTCTGCGAGTGCTTCTTACTTTGCTTAAGTCTTTCCAGTAGAATGCTGTGAGGATTAATTAGTTAATGTTTATTGAGTGCCGCAAAGCTACAAAGTGTTATTTAAGTGCTATCTTTTTTTATCAGTCAGTACTTGATTCTCTTTCCACCTACACTTGGGTTTCTCTCTGTGTAAATCTGTGTATTGCGCTGGAATCGCTCGTGGTTTCCAATCCGGTTCCCAACACCGAGGGGCTTGCCTTGCCGTGCTGCAGTGCAGGCAGGTATCTCAGGCGATGCTCTTCAACATGTGGGTTTGTTCAAAGGTTTTATGGTTCTGAAGACGGGCAGCAGCTCATGGTGCTGTGACTCAACGGTGCTTAGGACGGGGAAGGAGTTTTCCATTGGCATCCAAGAAGAGCAGTGGCTTCTGGTGCCTCTGCTGCTCTTCTGCTGACTTATTTCAGTGCCAGGTGTATAGATACCCTTTGTGATTTATCCCACGCATTAGGTCATTTGAGATTTATCTCCTTAGAGCTAAAACCTTTTTAACGTAAAGATTATTAGGAGCAGGATTGTAAAAGGTCCATGGATGAAATTTCCTACTGAGGAGCAAGTGTAGACAGAGGTTTATGATACCTTGTTTTCCATGTTTATTAGTAAAGCCAGACGTCACATTCCATATATATTAGCAGGTAGGGTTAGGCACATCAGCCAGATTTACAGACATTCAGGTGACATTAAATATGGAACCAAAAGGTCTGGGATTCCACCGTTGTAAATCTATAAATCTTGCTAAAAACATTCATCCCTAACTGAATGCTTTGGCTGGAACTTGTGTTGTGCATTTGTCTCTGTGTTAAATATCACTTTTCAAGAAGTGGGTTTTTGGGACTGAAGCTGGAGAGAAGTGGGAGAAAGCCACGCAAAGCATGAGTGATCACGCTCCTGGGGGAGAAAGGACGGGTGGAGAGCGAAGCACAATGCGTTGTAGCTGTGTCGGTCTGCACCAAACTGCCTTGAGTTTGGCAGTGGTGGTTAGTTTTAGTGAAATACTAAAAATAGATGGATACTTATTTGTTTTCATGTTACCTGCTGAGAGGTTCTGGGGGTGCTGCCCATCTATAAATGCCTTTAATAACTGGGAAGGGAGTAGGGAGAAATGTGGTTCTGTAAGAGAGGTTGATGTATTGGAGAATGCACTGAGCACTTGGGAGATCTTCATCCATAACTGTGTAAACTTAAAAACAATAAAAAAGCTCAGAAGCACAGTGAAGTAAAAGTGAAACAATATCAATGAGAAGCACCTGGTGTCTGGGCTGGACCTCCTATTTCAGCAAGTGGAGCTTCAGCGGTGAGGCCATGGATGGATGTTCTTCTCTAGCTGCATTTGCTGCAGACCCTACCTACTTGCCAAAAGGGCTGCAAGGACCGGTTTCAAATGGAAATGTCCCATGATACTGCTGGCAAAAGGGATCATGCGAGTTTTCCAGTATGTTTAACCTTACAATGAAGATTAATATGAGTTAACCCTGCTGATGGGGTGTGCTGGAGCTGCTGCTGAGTGCTTCTGGTTCAAGCTGGCGGCCCTGGGGAAGGACCAGATGCGCTCAGCTAGATTTGTGGGAGATCTGTTTGGAAAAGGTGTAGTGCTTAAGCCTGGGATTCCCAAATGTTCTAACATAAAATCTTCAACTTTTACCAGGCTGCCGTTGGAATCCCAAAGATGCTGTACCTTTGCAAGCCATGCTGAAGTCGGTACGAGCTGCAGGTGCTTAATGCTTTGGGATGTTTTTAGATCTTGAATCAAACCCAGTTTGAGCCAGAACTAATCATGTAGGTCCCATCTTAAACTCAATGGAGAGAAGAAGCAAGCACTGCTGGAGTGCAGGTTGTGCAGGCTGTACTGGTCGTCTAGTCGGGTTGAGTTGAACTGCTGACATGCAGGAAATCCAGAGAATTTGCTGTGGTAGGGATTTATTATGTTGTAGATGTCTGTTAGAGGGGATGAGTTCCACCTCCGCGGTCTTACTCTGGCCATTTGACTGCCAGTTAAGGGATCTAGAATGAAGTTAAAACTTGTTCAGAGTCATCACTGTCACTTGGCACTAACGCAATGCCAGATTCCTGTTGTTGATCTGAAGTATTCCTCAGTGAACTTCTCAAGCACAGCACGTTATGCCTTTTGAGCAAGGTTTTTTTTGTGTTTTTTTTTTTTTTAATTGCTCTGGTTTTGTGTCATTTAAACAATTGGGGTTATTGGAAAGCACATCTGGTTTTGGAGGCTTGCCCATCCAAATGGTCACGCACATGAAAGCAGCTTGCTCTTCTTCAGAACAAGCTCTGCTGCATCACACGTTCTGCTCCTGACACCCAATATTTGGAATTCAATGTGGGACAGATAATCTGAGCTTTACTTTAATAAACCTTGCAACTCCCCGAGTGTGAAACCACTGGTAGTTTCTGATGGGGTGCAAACTCCAGGCTGTTGCCTTATTAAAATCAAGATTTTGTGGGTGCAGGCAGGGTCTCATGAAAGGGTGAGAACATCCCTGATGGAGCGAGAAGGGCATGAACAGACTTCGAGATGGAGCTCTGTCTCCACTTGACTGGACAGATGAAATAAATTAACTAAAAATGCTCATTCTTCTGAGGATTTCCTCTTTGACCTTGTCTTTACTAGGGGAATTTTGCAAACTGATGTGGGTCATGTTGGTGCAAAGTCTAACACAGGTCAGGCACTTAGTCCTTGCAGAACTTCAGCTGCTCTGTTTTCTCTTATATGTAGGGCTCATCTAGCGCGTGACTTCTCATTAGCTCTTTGAAAATAACTGTGCCTTGTCATTATGCATGTTTAATGTGCGGTTAATCAGTAAAGGGTTTTTCTCTGTAGAGTTCTTATTCCTGATGTGGCATATCCAGAGCACCCACCGTGGATTTCAGATCATTTCGATGTCTACTACATTATTGTGCAAGGGATTTGGATCCCACTGGCACGTACAGTCGAGGGAGGGAAGCGTTAGAGCATCTATTACACATTCTCGACATTAAATCTGCCTTTTTGTCTCCATTGACTGTAGGGAGGTGGTTGCTGGCAGCCCAAGGGAGTAGGTGGTGTGAATCTGTCGGCGCTCTCCTGACCTCAGACAGCCGAGGCCAACTTCAGTGATATAGTAGGTGGTCTGGATACAGCCGACTGCACTCGCGTAGGGTGGAGCTGGCCGCTTCTTTTAGCAGCGTTGGAGCCGGCTGTAAACAAGGGTGAACAAGTTGTAAACACGGTTTTCTAATCTAGGTGAAACTTTGTGTAGAGGGGAAAAAAAAATCCCATCTTTGAGTCCAGGACCATGAAATCTTACTGTATTTAATAGGAGGGAGGTTAATCTCTTAAGAATAACTGGTACCCTTTGTACTGTTTTTATAGTGGCAGGTGTTAGCTAATAGATTTGGGCTGGATATAGTCTTTAAATAAAAACTTTTTTTGAAAACCATCTCTAAGCTGCGATTCTGCTGCTAAATAAGGAATACTAATGAATGTCTTGTCAACCAAAGATCATATCTGTTCCCCAAGAGTTATTCCAGTCTTCAGCTCCTTACCGCAGCTTTGGTTCTCTTTAGATCGTGGCAGTCTTTGATACCCTTCCTTAAACGCCATAAGCACGTAACGTTTCGGTGTAACTGAGTTCAGTTCTTGAGTTCAGGGTTTTAAAGCTCTCTGCTGTAGGTGGTGAGCAAAGTGGTGAGTATCCCTTCCTCAAAAACTTATAGAAAAAACAGAATCCTGGGAAGGATGGATGGAAATCTCATCCATGAGTCCAGTGTCCTTAAACGCTGGTACTGGGAGCATTTGTGAACAGTCCTGGAGCTGATACCTTTGCGACCATGAAGGACATCTCCGTGGAGAAGAGCCTGATCTGTTCTGGTGGAAGGTTGCAATGGCCACGGGCTGGAGAAACTTATCCATTACTGCTTGCTTAGGTTGCTCGGCGGATAGTGGAATACGTTAACAGTGCTCCAACGCACCTGCCTCCTTGTCCTCCGGGCTTGTTTGGTGGAAACCCAGGTATCAGCAGGTTTGGTTCTTACACTCAAATTTGAATGGTGGAAGAACCCTTATGTAGCTTTGAACCAGTAATATACAGCAAAACTGATGTAAAGGAAGACCATCTATTACGGGAGACCCACTCAGTATAGGCTGACTATATTTAGAGATCACGGACCTACATCTAACATAAATTGAGCACGAATCTGGAGTCATTCCACGTGCTCCAGTGAAGATGCTTTGGATTCACGCTAGTGTAAATGAGATCAAAATCTGGCTGCTTCTCGAAGATGGCCGGAGAGAGCGTGAATGAAATCCCCAGCAAAAATAGAGACTTGCTCTCAGAAACGAGCCCCCCAGCTGGCAAGACTCGTCAGAGTACTGGAGCTATTGAAAAATGCTGCAGACAGAAAATGAATTAGAGGATAAAAAAGTGAAAATGAGCTGGCAGAATCTTTAGGTGACTCATCAGGTGCATCTTGTAAAGTCTTTTTCTGAGAAGTAATGAAATCACATGTTCTAACAATATTTGCACTGCAGCAGGAAAATGCGTAAATATTGGGATCAATTAATGAAATTAGATAATTTGACCAAAAAAGCCATAGCGCTGGCTCAGAAACCATCCCTCTTCCTTTTTGCTAGTCTTGGTGCTTGCAGTCGGAGAGGAAAATCCCATGGTTTCATTTCACATCTAAGATAGGTGAGACCTGGGCAACCACGGGGTTACTGGGATGCTTTGGGTAGTCACCTGCAGCTTGAGGACTTCCACTTTCACCTGATGGAAGTTCTCGAGCTGGTGGGCAGGTGGGTGTGGAAAAGCCCTGATAACTCTCTGGGCTTGCAGCCTCCCATCCTTTGGATTTTAGAATCAGTGAGGGTAGACACGTCTTGTCTCTGCCAGCCACGAAGATTGTCTCTTCGAGTCCCTCAGCCTCTGTTTTTCAACTGTAAAATGGGGAATAATGAATTTCCTTAAAAAGGGAAGTTTCCCTCAGGAAAGAGCCCTGTGGATATGTCCACAGGCATCAGCTTGTGACATTTAGATATTCCGGTAATTCATCGCACCCAGTGGAGTTCATCACGGAGCTTCAATTCTGGAGTGAGAGCAGAATTTGGAGTGAAATACTGGGGTTGTTGGTATCAGTGGGTCAATTTATGCTATTTATAATAGAGTAATTACCTTATTCCAACAGTATTTTAATAGATTTATATTTAGGGAAAGCACTAAACCTCAGGTGAAGAAGAATGGCGGAACAGGGCTTAATTTATACCATGATAACAATAAAATCTTAAGCATGAATGCCTGTATTGCAGAATACGCGCATGGCGCTTGGGTAGTTATTCTGGTGGGTAATCGTGAGCTCTCCAAGCAAAAAGAGCTATCGCCGTCTTCGGATTTCTCGGCAGCAAGAGCAGAACTCATCAGGTTAGCCTACCCTTGGTTTGGCACTGGTACAACTGTTGGAATAATTTGTCTGGTTTCTGGCATCCTCGATTCAAGAGGATGTTGACAAATTGGAAAGATGTAAAAGAGCCACGAGGGTGGTTAAAAGATTGGCAAACGCACCTTGCCAATGAAACAGCCAGTCTCCTGGCTCGGAGGAATATTTTTTTTTTTATATTTTTTTTTTCTTGAAGCGAAGGTTAAAGGGTGGCTTTAGCAGCTCCGAGTGGCTGCGTGAAGAACAAAAATAGACAGCGGTGGAGGCTGTCAGACAGAGGTGTAACACAAGCCAGTGCCTGGAAGTTGAAGCCAGACTTGAGCTGAACTGAACAGTTCTTAATAGTAAAAGCAATTGATCTGTTGTGATATTTTACACAAGTCCTGGTTTTTCATCCTTCTGTAGAATTATATACATCAAAATGGGGATTTTTTTTCTTTTCAGGTTATAATTTTCATTTAAGCATAATTAATAGAGGAAAGACCTCTGGCTTTATTAAGCAGGGGGCACACTATGGGTTTATGTATATGCCAGAGCGTCTCTTGATGTTGTGCACCTACTCGTTAGCTCTACCTGCACCTCACGTAGGATGTTTCTTCCTTGGTGCTTGTAGAGCTCTGCCGGCTGAGCCTGATTTGAGGTGTTTTAATGCTGCTGAATTACAGTCGGTAAATAACAGTAGGCGCTCATGAGAGTCTTAAATGAGATTTTTTTCCTCTTCACGAGCATTTTTCGGTGCAAGTGTTTCCCTTCTTGTGAGAACTGAAAACCAGTGGCTGACTTATTCTGAATCCCGGTTTTATTTGAAGAGATGCTTCTTGTATTTCCCTGCAGGGCTTTCTCCACCTTTGTTCCCCAGCAAGCCTCGATTTCCGCAGGAACCTCATCCAAGGAGAGACTGTGCTAAATTTACCTTGAGATCTACGTGTGGCAGAGTTACCGAGATAATTCTTGATTTGTAAAGCTTATAGCAGAGCGTGAAGTCTGGCTCTTGTTATTTTTTCTTACCAATATGTTATTCTTGTTCAATATAAGAAAGAATATCTTCTCTGCCTTGCTGGTCTTACTGGCCACACAGAGATGAAGGAGCTTGGTGTGTGTAAAGGATCTTTAAATCCTGGAAGGCTGCAGAAAATGAGTCCTCTTTAAAGCAGTCCCTCGCGTTCGTTTACTACAGCAGCTAGATGATGAATATTTGGGGTCTGGTATAAAACTACGCTGCTCGTTTTTTTAAATGCAATGTTCTCTTTTGTTTTTCTAGCTGTGGGGAGCTCAAAAAATAAAGCAGGTAATATGCTTTTTTTATATTTCATTATTGTTTTCAACTCTTGCTGCTTTCTTCCTTTTTGCTAAGCGATGCTGTCCTCTTCTCCATTATTGACTTTGCCAGTTGCTGTTTTGTCTTGCCACAGAAATGTAAATGCAGAGAACACTGTTGCCACCAAAGAGTCTGATTTTTTTTTTTTTGTATTTATATATTTTGATGTCTTCATTTTCTCCTTCCTGTCTAGTCAAGAGATTTCTTGTCTCCAGTCTTTTGAAAATAGTTTGACAGTTCTTTGGTAAGGCTTGTAACTGTGTCGTACCTTCCTCCTCTGCAGTCCCAGATCTCTTGGGGATTGATTTTTTTCATCCTCAGCCAGTTAATGCCAGTGCAACCTCCTGGGCTCCTTGTAAAATTTGGTAAAAACAGGCCAAGTGAGCTTCGTTGCTGTTTATCGGTAAAACAGATTTAGGATTTCCATGGAGGCTGGGCTGTCCACAGCCGCCAGCGTTGGCTCAGAAGCTGCAGGCACACATAAAGGTTGAATTATCTAGCAAATCCAAATCCCATGGCATGTGAGGGGATGTTATTTGGGTCACTCTTATGGTGACAGCCAGAGTGGACCCTACCTTCACGTTTTTGCCCCCGCTCAGCCAGATCCTGAAGCGGCATTTCAAGCTTCCTATGACATGCCGTGCAGGCTCATGGAGGCATACCTGCAGAGGGGGTAGATGTTCCTCAGACTGAATCCACGCGTCGTGGTTGAGCCACACAAGTCCTTACGGGGGTCTCCTGTGACCCATTCGCTTCACGAGCACCATAAAGTGATTGACACCCTCCTTCCCTCCCGAGCAGGCAGCCCTCCCCTCTCCATCCCTCTGCCACAAGAAGGGCTTTTCCTTTCTTTCATAGGGCAGACTTTCAGCCAGGACATTAAGCTGCACCTCGGTGGAGATGCTGAAAACAGGCAGGGACAGAAAAAAGGTTTCAGTTTTCCCCTCCTAAATCTACATTTCGTCCTCTGGGGTTAGGGTGCAGCGGTTGGTAGCCTTTGGGGACATTATAGTACCAAGAAAGAGCCACTTTCTGTATTTCAGGTTAAGTTACTTGCTTCTAAATTATTAACTTATGCTAAATTATTGATGGAGAGGGGAAAGCAGTGGTAGGAGGAGGTTTTGTGGAGACTGCCGAACAATAGCTGCCTTTGGTGGGAGCTGCAAAAGCAAGGAGGGTGCTGAGACGCATGAAGTCCCCTGGTACTCTCTGGTTGAAGGTGCTATTTGTGGAGACTGAGTGCTGCCTTCCCAGCGCCTTCCCGACTGTTGCTCTGCCTTCACTGTGTCTGTTTGCTGACTCTTTTCCAGGCCATCATCCATCCTGATACAAACGAGACCATCTTCATGCCTTTCCGAATGTCAGGTATAGTATGTCCCAATCGGGCAATCATTAATTTTACTGGGAATTTGTACAAAAGGTTTGTTTGGGGTTTTTTTCTGCTGTTTTTGAATTGTATCTTGTAAACATTTAGACCGAGATCAGAAAGTAATTCAAATGCCTAAATCCCCTTGCAATCAAGGAGAATTAGGATCCCAAATGCCTATACAAGATCTAGTGCTTAATATTTTCCTTCAGATATTTTAACGTGAACTCAAGCTAATGTCTTTTCTGGCATTTTTGAGGTATCTGTCACTATAATGGGCATTTAAATTTTGTAGTAAGCTGCGAAGCTTGATGCCCAACGAGTAGCTTAGGGTTTTACTCTCCAAGAGAGAATGGGATGAGAGCTATTTTGATGTGTGCAGTGGTACCTAATAACCATGGCATTGGGAGCACAAGAAGGATCAGCTTGTCCGTGGCTTAGTTGGGCTGCTTGAGACTAAATTGCTGCCTTCTCCTTCCCGCTTTGGGGTGTCCCTCTGCCATGCACAGGTCTACAGCTGCCTCTGCTGTGGGTTAAATAGCAGCTTTCCTGAGGATGCAAGTGCAGCCTTGGTCCTTTCCCAAAGGACCTCTTTAAATAAATAGGACCTTTTTCATATTTTTGAGGGGAACATCTTCACCTGAATACTGGACACAGGGAAAAAGTAACAGGGTTGGTGGGTTTTGTTCTCCAGTTCTTTGAAGAAGGGTGATGTTGAGGGTGAAGTGGAGAGGAGAAAAGCCAGGACCCGCTGCTTTGTTGCCTTGTTCTGCATTTTTTTTTAATTTTTCTTCCTCTCAGGTCTTTGCCCTTTCCGACTGTAAATTGGATCCATGAGGCTTAATTCAGTAATATTGGTAAAATGCTCTGAGACCTTCTAGTGGAAGTCATAGAGATGAATTATAATTAGCACAAAAATTGGCAGACTTAGCAGAGGAAAAATGCGAAGCATTTGATTTTTGTGGTGCTCAATAAGATTTGGAGTAAAGGCTTATCTCTAATATAGAGAGCTTTAGCTTGCACCTGTGATTAAAATAGTCCCTCTCGCCTCCATGATGCAAATATACTTTCTTCAGCTTATACCCTGTTCCTTTTTCTACTGACCTATAAATAAATGAGGTCTGCTGGTATAAAATCACTAGCAGAGAGGTTGATAAAGCAGATGGTAAAAGAAGGGGGTCCCACCTATGGTGACATGATCCTGCTCCTTAACTGGCATGGGCTGTGCAGCTTCTTAGATGGCTTCATGAGCATCTTCAGCCTGCTCTCCTGCTGGGACCAGGCTCAGCGAGAGGGGAAGGGGCACAGAAAGATGGAGAGCTTTCTCCTGGATTAGCGAGGGTAGGTTGTGGGAAGGTCTGATGAGCAACAGAGCTGGCATGAGGGAGGGAACAGATTGTGTGACTGAGCCTGGGAAGGGGAGCAGGATCTCTCCCTTTCCGTGGCAGCAAGCCACTAGGTCAGCACAGTTAGCACCACCGCGGCAGCATCCAGCGTCTCCTGGTCCAGACTGAGCAGCTCCTGGTCTGAGCTGTCATCCCTTCGCTTCTGCTGATCTGAGTTTTTGCTGGCTGCCTAGCCCAGCTCAACAACACAATGCTCTCTGAAGTGCTAATACCATGTACTGGCACAGACTGGGTTTACTGGAGTAAGCGTTAAGGTCTAGATGCTGTAAGTTTCAGGGAAACTCTTAGACTGCAACCTAAGAAAAGCAAATAGAGGATGGGAAGGAGACTGGACAAAAATCAGGAGGGTGCTCTAGTTGATGCTTGGTGTGTCAGGTGTAGGTCCACAGATGTCCCCATGGTGGTACGGAGGTGGTGGCAGTGAGGGCAGCCCCTCATGCCAGGTATGACTTCTACCCTGAACTGGTAGATGTCGTAGATGTGATTTTTTTTTTTTTTTTGTTTCCCCATCCCAAAAATGCGTATTAAAATGCATGCATCTCTTTTTTTTCTTTTTTTAATAGGTTACATTCCCTTTGGAACACCCATCGTAAGTATTTTAACATCTCTCCATGCTTTGTTTGCGAGTACCAAGAAATGCATTTTTTAGCACTTGAACACAATTCTCCGAATTCCACCTTACCGCCTCACGACACGTTCACACAGCATTCCCACCTTTCCCGTCACGTGTTAGCAAGGGCTTCGTCATGTAAAACCTGCCCTATGGACACTGTGCTTGAGGTTATTTATCTATTAACATCACTCGCCCAGCCCCCTGCAACGTCTTCAGCTTTATCTTTCCCTTCTGGAAAGAGCAGACCAAGATGAGCTCATTGCCTGCAAAATGCAACTTCTGCAACTCTCGGATTTCATCTTCGGACTTTTTTTTTCATTTGCATGTTTTACAAGTAGCTTCTCGAACGTGATGAGCTACAGCACGGCGAGGCCGGTGTCATGCGCTCTCGTCTTGATTAATTAAAACGACGAGTGCTTTCCGTGGGGTTATTGCTAAGGGCGTTTTTAGTTTGTACTTGTTATTGTGAAATTTGTAAGCATTTGGATGCTCTCGATAGCGTAAGTGAGAAGGGAGATAACTCTGCCTGTCTTCCTAATGCTGAAACCTCAGCTCGTCTTCAGGAACAGGAATGATGAACTAACTCCATTTTGTGAATGGGGAAACTGAGGCACAGAGTTTTGCCACAGGTTGCCCAAAGTTGGTGCTGGAAGGTAGTTGGTCCTCCTAGCTGCCAGCTCTTGGCTCCATTTATTAGATCACGCATATTAAAATGGTTGAAGGAGCAAAATCTGCTAAATTTAATCTTCCTAGACTCAGTGGACCGTGGCAGAGCACTTGCTTAAAGGTAACGATCCTTTCCAAAACAGCAATAGCGGGGTTGCTAGCACCTAAAAGCAGAAATCATTGTGGCTGTTACTATTTGTTGTCGTGTGTAAGGGTTTAGTGGTAACTTTGTGTGGGGCATTTTAAAAGAAAAGGTTAAACAAAAATGAGTTAACGATCAAATTGACAATGAAATCGGCCCAAATCCAGAGCTGTCAGAGGAGCCGAGAGCTGTCAGATGAGCCCAATTTCACTAGCTGTAAAGGATAAACTGGAACCTCTTGTCATTTAAAAAAAAAAAAAAAAAACCCAAACGTTTCAAATGTTAAAATTAAAATGTAACATTTATGCCAATCGATCTGTGAAATTTAGTGACAAAATTGGCAGCCTGCTCTAGCATGAAAACAGTTTGAGTCTTGCATTTCACATAGGGGGATGGGATTTCCTCAAGAGAGACTTAATGTGCCCGCGGTGGGCTCTGCCTGCGCGAGCGTTGGCTCTCCTCGCCCGCAAAGCCGTGCCGGCATGCCGTTGCGGCCGCGCTAATTGTCCCGGTGTTCGGGGGTCAATTAAACACCCTGCATAGATACCAGCAGAGACGTGATCAGATTCTGTATTAACAGGTTTACTGCCTATCAGTCAATACACGATGCTGCCTATATACGTGTTGGTTGTTTTTTTTCCCCTATAGCTAATACAAAATAATTCAGTATGGTTTAGCTCATTGTGAAAGAGATTAAGGTCTTGCTGAAAATATTTTTTTTTTTTTTTCTGGCCGAAGCAGCTACTCCCCTGACACAAGCAGATCCTGTAGTTGTTTATTCTTTCCCCGAGTTGCAATCATTTGCTTTTCTTTTTTAGCCTCCGTCCTTTCTGTGCTCAGATTTACGGCTCGACCCCAGAACCGGTTGCAGTGACAGAGTGGGGACAGGATGGGGTATGTGTAAGTGTAGGGAGAGTTTGTGTTTGCCCACCTTAATTTCAGCCCAGGAGGGAGCAACTCCAGCCGCTCGCATTATCCTCCTTTGCTGTAGGGGTGAGAGGTGCTGGGCTGTAGCCTTTTACCCTGGGTTTATGTTTCATCCCAGGGATGAAAGGCTCCAAGGAGGAAGATTTATCTGCGTGTCAGAAATTCAGCCTAAGATTTGGGCAGTGAAGGTGAAGCTGAAGCCGTGCCGCTGTTCCCAGCTGCCACCCACAGCTTTAAGCACCTTATTTTCCCCAGCCATTTAAAAATGGGGGGGTCTTGCTGAGGTTTCAAAGTGCCTAGAGAAGAGCCGGGTGTTAATACGGGGTTGCAGGTGACTCTCGCTGACACACAAGGCAGGACCGGGGGCTTGCAAGAGAAGAGCTTGTAATGTGAACACACCGCGAGGATGCTCAGAGCCGACAGATGACCGAGCGGCGGCTTCAGCCCTGGCTTTGCGGCCACGAAGGGCCATTCACACCTGATAGGCAATTAAATTTTATAGCTGGTACTTTTCTAGTGTTTAGAAGCTTTTTTTTATTTTGTTTTCCTTCTTAGTTATTTTTTCCCCTGACAGTAATTAAAAGTGAAATTGTACATTTCTTGACAGACTCTTGCACATATGGAGAGTTTGCATTTAAACGTGCCTCTTTCAGTCATACAGATTTTGGGTGCTCTTTTTTATTTATTTATTTTCCTCTTTTATTTTTCTCGGTGCTCAGCTTCAGCTGACAATGTAAGTAGCTGCCTGCAGTCTTCCCTCTCCTCCGGAGCCTCATTAGCCTGCTGGCTTCACGGCCGTAAGTCAGTCCGGGGGTGAGGAGGTTCATCGCCTGTTGAATTCGTTTGGCTAAGACCGGCAACGGAGTAATTAATGACAAGATCCGCATATTGAATGGAAGCGGTAAATTAGTGTAACTTGCACAGATTGGCGCTCGGCCAGCGTACAAAGTAGCTGTAACTTCAAGAAAGGCTGTAGGAGGAAAAGCTGGAGGAGGAGAAAGGAAAGAAGATGTAAATGAAATCAGGCCTCCCAACCCTATTACCCTTTTGTTTGTTGTTATTTCTCTCTTATGTCCTTAAGCGTAGAAGTTGCCTCCTCTTCAACTGATGCTGCTGCAGATGTGCAGAGACGGCTTTAGCTTATCCCTCCTTGTGACAGGCTCTCAGAGCTCTAACAGGGAAGTTTTCTTTCTTCTCAGCTTCTTAGGAATAAACTTAAAGAAAATGGTGCAAAAGACGGTCTGAGTATGGGAATGAACTTACCGCCTTCTTGCCCAGATGCCTTGGAGATGTTTCAGTTCACATGAGTGTCCTGAAAATAAATGTATTTGGAATTTTAATTTAAGGAGTTGTTCAGTCTTAACAAAGATGTGAGTGTGATTTCGCAACAAGAAGACCATCTTCTTCAGAAACTATCCTTTAAGGCGCAGGAGGGGAGAAAATGACAATGACATTAGGAAGTATCTCATCTTACCTGTTTCGTACCCAAGAACTCATCTTCCTGTCCATGGTTGTTGGGTTTATCATTGGGAGTCGCCTTGCTTTGCCTCCCTTTCCTCTCCTTCAACTTCTTATGCTTTAAGAGAAAAGATTGCCTTAAAACAAGGTAGGAAGGAGTCTGGCAGTGCTGCTTGTGTGTGAGAGATCGAGTCTTTAAAGAATTGCGGAGGGTGTGCCCATGTGGTATATTGAGACATATCCCAAGGATGCTCGCAGGACTGTATAGGCAACATACATGTGTGTGACCTCGGATGCTGCGATGGGTGACCTTGCAAAGCTTGTGGCATCTCACGTTCACGCAGCAGCAGGTAGCACCTGGCCAGGTGTGCTGGGAGAGGCTGCCGTAAGCCTGTGGGAGATGGTGATCGTCAGCCTGAGCTCATAACCCAAGCCGGAGTTTTTGCGTCTCGGAGTATGACACATCAACAATTCTCTTCTCTTGAAACAAAATTCAGGCTCCCAAACAGGAGCACATGTGCTTCCAGGTGGCACTCCTGTCTTCAGATGTTCAAATCGGATTTCTTTCTTCTGCTTGAAGCAGCAAACATGCCAAAGGAAAATAAGAAAACCCCCCTTCACTGCCAATAGTAACAACTTTGAACTCTTGCTTTCATGCAACGTTTGTGTTATCGTCCAGAAATACTTGAATTAAAGAACTGATTACATTGTAATGAGCTAATCTTTGGACAGTATCCGCTGCCAGAGTCTTTTCAAGGTGTGTTGCAAGCAATAATTAAAGATGCAAACCTTTCACGGGTGGCTACAGTACCTGGTACTGTGTTTCACCACTGGAAAACTGAGAGACAACAGGCTGAAGGGAAGTTCAATAACTATAATGAAATAAAGCCATAAATGAAGATAATTTGTTCAAGTCATTGCTGTTTGCATGCCTAGAAGAGCACTGAGAGCAAACCAACAATGCCTTTACTAATGAGAAAATCTCTTCTCTTGCAGGTTGTCGGTCTTCTCTTGCCCAACCAGACGCTGGCGTCCACTGTGTTTTGGCAGGTAACACGCGTCTGAATGGGTGGAGAATGTGATGGAAAGGAGCAACTGAATTTTGTCTAGAGCACAAACTGATGGGCGTAGCTATTCTACACTGGTAATGCTTCAGTTAATGGGGAGGTGATGTGGCTGGATATAATTAGGGAAAGGTTTAGTAGGTCTGGAAGGGGCTATAAGCAAACTATTGGGTCCACGTTCCAGCACCCGGCTATTTATGCCATTGCAAGGGCGATGCAAAATAGGCCGGGATCTCAAAATCGGCTTTTTGGACCCATTTTGTACAGGTGTAAATGACTGCGCAGTGTGTACTTCCACAAAAATGTGGACCCTTAAGCTCACACATCTGCTGTTTTGAAGACACCCTGTCAAGTAGTTGGGATCTTCCTTGGTGAATTCCCGTTGGAAGTGCAACGTGTGCGCAGGGCTAGGGGCAGCGGGAGGCCCCATGCCCAGGAATTCTGGGAATAGCTGTGCATTGCAAAGCCAAGAATCTCTGCATTCAATGCACTACAGGGACTTTGGGGAGAAAAAATCTGTGTATAGGGAGGTGTTGGTGTTATTTTCCATTAAAATTCTGGGAATTAAGAGTAAGAGGAGGAAGCATGCATGTGAATGAGTTATATCCATAGTAAACACGCCACTTAAGTATAATTTCAGCACTAACTGAAATGAAAGAACAAGTTATTTTCAAACTTATTTTTAGTTGTGAATGTCTTTTTATTGTCTACAGTGTAAGTGATGATAGAGAATTATGCAGTTAAGAAACATCAAAGCAGAATGGGATCTGCCTAGTATGTTAGAAAGACAGCAGAACTGAGAATATATTGGTACGTGCCAGTAACTTGTGGTTTGGTGTATTTAGCTATAAGTTGTGCCATATGGCTTTACCTGCTGGGAGTGGGATAGTGGCTGGAGACATCTAGACTCATTCATATTTTTGAAGGCAACTTACCTCACCTGGTTTTAGACATCTATGATGGAAAGAGTTGGCTTCAGAAAAGTTACTCTTGCGCGAGTGAGGAGCAAGCCAGCCCAAATAGCTGGCTTGGGCTGGGTGCCCTGTAAATGGCTTGCGTGAGGAGCTCCTATTCCTACCCTCACGGTGCAGCTGGGAGAAACTTTTGGCTTTAAAAGGATGGAATAATCCTTTGAAAACTAGAAAGAATATTTTGAACACAGAACCAAAATGAGCCCACTCAAGGAGGAAATCGTAGCAGGCAAGTCCAGCAGTCGTAGCCTGTCTGAGCCACTACCACTTGATGAGTGGTTCTCAGACTTCTCCCTCCACCATGATGGGCACATGGGTCACTCCTTTCTGAAAAATGCAAGTGGGAGGAGTAGCAACCTAGAGAGACATCACCCAAAAAGCCCAGGAGGGTGTCAGACAACCACCTGGAAAGATGACAAAGTCAAGAAATGGGTAGTGAGGATGTCTTGAACCTAGAGACGGCTTAAACTCTAGATTAAGGACATTATCTTAGCAGTCTATCTACATCTCTCTGAAAAGGAGATTTATCCAGGTAAATAGCATAGGATTTAGGGACGATGCATTTTACTGCATTAACAAACACTGGGTCCTATAGGAATAGGCTTGTGCAGTGAAGTGGTTGTTGCTGGTGCCCAAAATGTACACGTCTCTGGTTAGCTGTAGCCTGGTCCTCTGGACCTGCTAATGTAGATATAGAATCATAGAATGGTTTGGGTTGGAAGGGACCTTAAAGT
>NW_009605538.1:0-328 GCF_000690535.1 Cariama cristata | reverse complement strand
AGAGTGGCACGCTGCGTTGGATGCAGCCCAGGACACAGGTGGCTTTCTGGGCTGCAAGCACACATTACTGGGTCATGCTTCTCATTAAGCAAGACCCCCAAGTCCTTCTCCTCAGGGCTGCTCTTGATCCATTCTCCGCCCAGCCTCTATTTGTGCTTGAGATTGTCCCAACCCAGGTGCAGGACCTTACCCTTGGCCTTGTTGAACTCCATCAGGTTCGCAGGTGCCCACCCCTCCAGCCTGTCCAGGTCTGTCTGGATGTCATCCCTTCCCTCCAGCGTGTCGACCACACAGCATGACTGGGTGTCATCAGCAAACTTGCTGAGGG